>NC_084587.1:57584016-57601516 GCF_033807715.1 Cololabis saira | reverse complement strand
ATTTAATACCACCACCTTCCCATTGAGTTTCAGGTTCCTCATTCGCCAATAGCACAAAATTGCTTCTATCCTTTTAATTATACTAGTCCATGTCATGTCCCTGGCCGTTTCACTGTTTACCCCAATGTATGTACCCAATATTTTGATATGTTCTGCTTGTAATTGTACCGGTAATTCATTTTGCGGCGGTCCCTTCATATTGATGAACATGATTTCTGATTTATCTGGATTTATTTTAGCTCCTGAGGCTCTACCATATCGTTCTACCAAGTTTATTATTCTATGTACACTATTTATGTCTTTAATCAGTAACGTGGTATCATCAGCAAACTGTTGTATGGTGCACATCTCCCCTCCAGGTAATTCTATACCTTTTATTTCTGAATCTTTTTTAATAAGGACACCCAGTGTTTCCACGATTATTGTATACAAAATTGAGGACAGTGGACATCCCTGTCTCACCGACCTTCGAAGCGGAAAAGGATCGGTAACCACCCCGTTACACTTCACACTGCCAGTGGCGTTGGCGTACATTAACCTAATCCACCCGAGAAAACGCGCTCCAAATCCCACCCTCTCCAAAACTTTGAACATAAATTTGTGTTCGACTCTATCAAAGGCTTTGTTGAAGTCCAGTGAGACCAGAATGCCCTCTTTGCTGGTAGTTTTCAAAAATTCTACTGTGTCTCTGACAGTATTCAAAATATCTGAAACTTCCCTTCCCGGCACACTATAAGCCTGAGAGGGCTCTACGATAGTGTGCACGACCTGTTTTATTCTGTTTGCTAGTACTTTCATCAATATTTTGTAATCCGTGTTTAGTAGTGTTATAGGCCTATAATTGGCTAGATTTCGTTTATCCCCTTTCTTATATATGATCGTTATGATCCCTCTTGCCATAGATGCCGGCACGGATTGTGTTAATTCTATTGTTCTGTATAAATTTAACAATATTGGTTTCAATATATCACTAAATTGTTTATAAAAATTCGCTGTTAGTCCATCACTACCTGGACTTTTATTTAGTACTAATTGTTTTATTGCCAAATCAATATCCTCTTCCTTCATCTCCTGGTCGCACATGAGTGTGTCTTCTTCAGCTAACTTCATCTCACATTTTGCCAGGATCTCCTCTGTTATCCCATCATCTGTCCCCTCTGTTTCAAAAAGATGGGTATAATAATTCTGGACTGTCTCTAAGATCTCTACAAAGTCAGCTGTTGTCTCTCCCTTTTCATTCATCACTTCCGCTATGTAGCATTTGTTTTGCCTTCTTTTTTCCAAGTTCAGGAAGAAGCCGGTATTTTTTTCTCCTTCCACCACATACTGCGCTTTGCTCCTTAATATAGCCCCTTCGCATTTCAACCTCTCCAACTCTTTTAACTCGGTATGCAATCTTATTAACTTATTCCCCTCCGAGCCTTTCTGTCTCTCAACCTTTTCGATTTCTGCTCTTAGCATTCTTTCTTTCTTCTGTTGTCTCGCCCGAAACCTTTTCGCATATTGTATGGATTTCCCTTTTATTTTTGTCTTCAAGTCCTCCCAGCCTTGTATTATATTCTTTTCAAAACCCGGTTGTGAGCTTACGCTCAAAATTAGTTGCCTAATGGCTCTATTATAATTCACATCGTACAAGAGATGTGCATTTAAGTGCCATGTCCCCCCTCCCCTTTTCTCTTCCTGTTCCCCCATTTCTAATGATAGTATGGCGTGATCGCTTAAGTGTATCCATTTATAATCCACATTATTAAATAATCGTATATGCGATGTCTTCGTTAAGCACAAATCAATTCTGGTTCGTTTTAGAACCCCTTGAACCACTTGCGCCCTTGAATATTGCCTCTTATCAGGATTTTTCACTCTCCATACGTCGCACCAGTTGTTAACCATCATAAAGTCATTTAGAACCTTTCTTGAGGCATCTTGTCTCCAGACACAACTTTCGTTTATATCCAGATGACACAATTTCACATTAAAATCTCCTATTATAACATCACACTTTTCGGCTATTTTATAAAATTTCCTAAAGAAGGCTGTGCGATCGCCTTCTGTATTCGGTGCATAGACATTTAAAATATTATAATTCACATCCTGAGCTACACAATCTATATTAATCCATCTTCCTTCTCCATCTTTAGCCCTCATCGTGGCCTTAATTCCACTGTCCCTTTTACACAAAATCGCCACTCCCCTTGCAATGTTAGTTCCATGGCTAGAGAAGCATTCCCCATCCCACAGCTTTATCATGTCTCGCTCCGTTACTGCATCCCAATGAGTTTCTTGTAAGCATATTACATCCGCCTTACTTAATCTTATCATGCTTTCGAACTTCGTCTTGTCTCTCAGCCCGTTTGCATTAATGGATGCCACTGTTATTGGCATTAAGACCATGATAAGGAGGAGAAACGGACCCTCACCGCTGGATATTAGAAGTTTCCTCATTGTGCATACGTTTCTTCTGTGCTCGCCCTTTTCTCGTACCTGATCTTTTCCTCGATATCCCCCTCGCTCCGTTTCCGGTCTCCACGTCCTCCGTCTCAGCAGGATTCTCACCACCCCGCCTGGTGACTCTCTGCTGCGCACAAGGAAGCGACCCCCCGCTGCTTTGTCCTTCACCCCAATCTTGTCCGCCTCGTTCCTCCTCATCTCCACTGCTCCCCTCCTTTGCATCCTCTGCGACATCTCCTCCCTCGTCACTCCCTGCTTCCTCCATCGATTCCTCCACCGCTTCCTCCTCCATGTCCCCCACCAGGCTCTCAACCTCTCCTTCTCCGTCTTCCTCCTCCTCCTCTTCCTCCGCCGCCTCCTTCTTTTCTGCCTCGCTCTCCTCCACCAACTCCTCCGTCTCCTCCTTCTCCTCCTTCTCCTCCTGCTCTCCGCCGGTTCGTTCCGTCATGCGTGCACATTCTCTTGCATAGTGTCCTTGTTTGTTACATTTGTAACACAGGAACTCAGGACATTCCCGCAGAATGTGCCCCTGCTGTAGGCACAGTCTGCACACCCTCATTTGGTTGTTATGGATGATCCTGAAATACTCCGGACCCTCGAGCGTGTCAAATTTCGTGCTATACGGCAGAGCCGCCACCGACTCTGGGAACCTGACTTTCAGGAACCTGGTGCCGTCGAATATGTCCGTGCCAGGCCATTTTCTCTTCTTGATTGGTGAGACCGGCTCTACTCCCCAATGTGCCAGCTTTGTGAAAATCTGCTCATCAGTGATATAAATAGGAAGACTTAAAAATGAGACCACTCTCGTGTCCTTCATTATTTCAGAGGCGATCACTCGCGAATCTCTTATCTTGAAACCATCTAACAGTCTGTTTTTCCCGTGCGGGTTGCCCATTGTTAGTTCCCACTTTCTGTCCGCCTTTACTCGGCAGCCAACGACACGACCGCATGTAACACTCACAGCTTTCAAGAGTTCCATGAGGGAGATGGCATCATCTCCCTCTATCTCCACATTTACTACAAGTTTTTTCTGGTCTTCCGCTTGATCCCAACATTCTTTTGCAGCTCTCGGCTCCGCCACCCTTGCTGCCGTCTCCTCCTCTGCCCCCTTCCACACCGCTCCGCTGTGTTGTCCTCCCGTCCTCCTCTTCTCCACTTTCTCTGCCTCGGGCCCCTCTCCCGCTCTCTTCTCTTTCTCTCCGGCTCCGACCATTGCGCGGGCCATCTTTTGCCTTGGGATCCCCTCCGACTCCATTTTGTCCGTCATAGCTGAGCTCATGTCCAGTCCGTTATCCACCTTCATCACCGAGTAATCCGTTTTAGTTTTTTTATACTCCCTTGGAGTAGCCCCCCTGCAGCAACTGCTGCCGGGGGAGGTGTTGTTGTTCTCCACTTCTCTGAGCCTTTTTCGTTTGTTTTCCAATCTGAACTTTGTCTCTCCTTCATCCACCATGAACCAAACTGCCACGTCACTCTTCCTGCACAAACAGGAAGTCAGAGGGCGTGGCCAGGCTGGTATGGCCGTAAGCAGAAGCTGCAGCTTGAAATACCTCTTATATGGAGTTGAAGATAAGTCATAGAATATAGTCATTGATTTGTTGGTTTTATTTGTAGGAGTTAAAGTGCCTTAACCATGTGCAAAACACTTTAGGACGTGAGCTGTCGCTGTTACCACGTTGAAATATGTGTGGGTAGATTAAGCGAGAGTGTTCTCTGCTGGTTGAAAAAGCTTACAGCACCTGGTATTCCCAGGCGGTCTCCCATCCAAGTACTAACCAGGCCCGACCCTGCTTAGATTCCGATATCAGACGAGATCGGGCGCATCCAGGCTGGTATGGCCGTAAGCTGAATCTGCCGCTTGAAGTACTTCTTATATGGAGTTGAAGATAAGTCATATAATACAAGTCATTGATTTGTTGTTGATAATAATTTAGAAGCGCTTATTTGTTGGAGTTAAAGTGCCTTAACCATGTGCAAAACACTTTAGGACGTGAGCTGTCGCTGTTACCACGTTGAAATATGTGTGGGTAGATTAAGCGAGAGCGCTCTCTGCTGGTTGAAAATGCTTACAGCACCTGGTATTCCCAGGCGGTCTCCCATCCAAGTACTAACCAGGCCCGACCCTGCTTAGCTTCCGAGATCAGACGAGATTGTGCGCATCCAGGCTGGTATGGCCGTAAGCAGAAGCTCCTGCTTGAAATACCTCTTATATGGAGTTGAAGATAAGTCATAGAATATAAGTCATTGATTTGTTGGTTTTATTTGTTGGAGTTAAAGTGCCTTAACCATGTGCAAAACACTTTAGGACGTGAGCTGTCGCTGTTACCACGTTGAAATATGTGTGGGTAGATTAAGCGAGAGCGTTCTCTGCTGGTTGAAATAGCTTACAGCACCTGGTATTCCCAGGCGGTCTCCCATCCAAGTACTAACCAGGCCCGACCCTGCTTAGCTTCCGAGATCAGACGAGATCGGGCACATCCAGGCTGGTATGGCCGTAAGCAGAAGCTGCAGCTTGAAATACCTCTGATATGGAGTTGAAGATAAGTCATAGAATATAAGTCATTGATTTGTTGGTTTTATTTGTTGGAGTTAAAGTGCCTTAACCATGTGCAAAACACTTTAGGACGTGAGCTGTCGCTGTTACCACGTTGAAATATTTGTGGGTAGATTAAGCGAGAGCGCTCTCTGCTGGTTGAAAAAGCTTACAGCACCTGGTATTCCCAGGCGGTCTCCCATCCAAGTACTAACCAGGCCCGACCCTGCTTAGCTTCCGAGATCAGACGAGATCGGGCGCATCCAGGCTGGTATGGCCGTAAGCTGAAGCTGCAGCTTGAAATACTTCTTATATGGAGTTGAAGATAAGTCATATAATACAAGTCATTGATTTGTTGGTGATAATAATTTAGAAGCGCTTATTTGTTGGAGTTAAAGTGCCTTAACCATGTGCAAAACAATTTAGGACGTGAGCTGTCGCTGTTACCACGTTGAAATATGTGTGGGTAGATTAAGCGAGAGAGTTCTCTGCTGGTTGAAAAAGCTTACAGCACCTGGTATTCCCAGGCGGTCTCCCATCCAAGTACTAACCAGGCCCAACCCTGCTTAGCTTCCGAGATCAGACGAGATCGGGCACATCCAGGCTGGTATGGCCATAAGCAGAAGCTCCAGCTTGAAATACCTCTTATATGGAGTTCAAGATAAGTCATAGAATATAAGTAATTGATTTGTTGGTTTTATTTGTTGGAGTTAAAGTGCCTTAACCATGTGCAAAAAACTTTAGGACGTGAGCTGTCGCTGTTACCACGTTGAAATATGTGTGGGTAGATTAAGCGAGAGTGTTCTCTGCTGGTTGAAAAAGCTTACAGCACCTGGTATTCCCAGGCGGTCTCCCATCCAAGTACTAACCAGGCCCGACCCTGCTTAGATTCCGATATCAGACGAGATCGGGCGCATCCAGGCTGGTATGGCCGTAAGCTGAATCTGCCGCTTGAAATACTTCTTATATGGAGTTGAAGATAAGTCATATAATACAAGTCATTGATTTGTTGTTGATAATAATTTAGAAGCGCTTATTTGTTGGAGTTAAAGTGCCTTAACCATGTGCAAAACACTTTAGGACGTGAGCTGTCGCTGTTACCACGTTGAAATATGTGTGGGTAGATTAAGCGAGAGCGTTCTCTGCTGGTTGAAAAAGCTTACAGCACCTGGTATTCCCAGGCGGTCCCCCATCCAAGTACTAACCAGGCCCGACCCTGCTTAGCTTCCGAGATCAGACGAGATCGGGCGCATCCAGGCTGGTATGGCCGTAAGCAGAAGCTGCAGCTTGAAATACTTCTTATATGGAGTTGAAGATAAGTCATAGAATATAAGTCATTGATTTGTTGGTTTTATTTGTTGGAGTTAAAGTGCCTTAACCATGTGCAAAACACTTTAGGACGTGAGCTGTCGCTGTTACCACGTTGAAATATGTGTGGGTAGATTAAGCGAGAGCGTTCTCTGCTGGTTGAAAAAGCTTACAGCACCTGCTATTCCCAGGCAGTCTCCCATCCAAGTACTAACCAGGCCCGACCCTGCTTAGCTTCCGAGATCAGACGAGATCGGGCGCATCCAGGCTGGTATGGCCGTAAGCAGAAGCTGCAGCTTGAAATACCTCTTGTATGGAGTTGAAGATAAGTCATATAATATAAGTCATTGATTTGTTGGTGATAATAATTTAGAAGCGCTTATTTGTTGGAGTTAAAGTGCCTTAACCATGTGCAAAACACTTTAGGACGTGAGCTGTCGCTGTTACCACGTTGAAATTTGTGTGGGTAGATTAAGCGACAGCGCTCTCTGCTGGTTTGAAAAGCTTACAGCACCTGGTATTCCCAGGCGGTCTCCCATCCAAGTACTAACCAGGCCCGACCCTGCTTAGCTTCCGAGATCAGACGAGATCGGGCGCATCCAGGCTGGTATGGCCGTAAGCAGAAGCTGCAGCTTGAAATACCTCTTTATATGGAGTTGAAGATAGGTCATAGAATATAAGTCATTTATTTGTTGGTTTTATTTGTTGGAGTTAAAGTGCCTTAACCATGTGCAAAACACTTTAGGACGTGAGCTGTCGCTGTTACCTACGTTGAAATATGTGTGGGTAGATTAAGCGAGAGAGTTCTCTGCTGGTTGAAAAAGCTTACAGCACCTGCTATTCCCAGGCGGTCTCCCATCCAGTACTAACCAGGCCGACCCTGCTTAGCTTCCGAGATCAGACGAGATCGGGCGCATCCAGGCTGGTATGGCCGTAAGCAGAAGGTGCAGCTTGAAATACCCTCTTATATGGAGTTGAAGATAAGTCATAGAATATAAGTCATTGATTTGTTGGTTTTATTTGTTGGAGTAAAGTGCCTTAACCATGTGCAAAAACACTTTAGGACGTGAGCAGTCACTGTTACCACGTTGACATTTGTGTGGGTAGATTAAGCCGAGAGCGCTCTCTGCTGGTTGAAAAAGGTTACAGCACCTGGTATTCCCAGGTGGTCTCCCATCCAAGTACTAACCAGGCCCGACCCCTGCTTAGCTTCCGAGATCAGACGAGATCGGGCGCATCCAGGCTGGTATGGCCGTAAGCAGAAGCTGCAGCTTGAAATACCCTCTTATATGGAGTTTGGAAGATAAGGTCATAGAATATAAGTCATTGATTTGTTGGTTTTATTTGTTGGAGTTTAAAGTGCCTTAACCATGTGCAAAAACACTCTAGGACGTGAGCTGTCGCTGTCTTCCTAGACGTTGAAATATGTGTGGGTAGATTAAGCGAGTGCTCTCTCTGCTGGTTGAAAAAGCTTACAGCACCTGGTATTCCCAGGCGGTCTCCCATTCAATTCAATTCAATTTTATTTATATAGCGTCCTAATACAACAGATGTTGTCTCTAGACGCTTTCCAGAGATCCAGAACATGAACCTAAACATAAACACTAAACATAAACATAAACCCCCGAGCAATTATTATATAAACATATGGCAGGTAAAAACTCCCTTAGTGGGAGAAAAGCCTTAAGCCAAACAGTGGCAAGGAAAAAACTCCCCTTTAGGAGGGAAGAGAAACCTTGAGCAGGACCAGGCTCATAAGGGGGGACCCTCCTGCCGAAGGCCAGACTGGGGGAGTCAGGGACGTCGACAGCACACAGCAGGCAGGTGGAAGCAGCAGCGGGATGACCAGAGGTAAGGGGGGGGGGGGGGGCGTCAGCCAGCACACAACAGTCATGTGGAAGCAGCAGCGGGATGACCAGATGGGGGGGGGGGCGTCAGCAGCACACAACAGATCCATGTGGAGCATCAGCTGGATGACGCAGCGGGGGGGGGGGGGTGGGGGGGGGGGGGGGGGGGTGCGCAGGCAGGCGGAAGCAGCAACAGCAGACATCCACGTAGGCAGGTGGAAGAAGCAATGGGATGACCAGAGGGGGGGGAGGGCAGGGAACACAGGCCAGAACGCAGCTCCCGAGGCTCCAGCCTGCAAACATGCACAAAAGAGAAAAAAGGGGGGCCGGCACAAGAAACTACAGGAACAATGGACAAAAATGATAGCTATGAGATATTTATAATAAATAAAAATGGTAATGGAGAAGAGAGGCAGGGAAAAGGAGAGGAGAAGAAGGGTGAGAGGCACCGCCCAGCGGATCATGTCGGTGCCCCCCTGCAGCATAAGCCTATAGCAGCATATCTACCGCGAAGCTATATTTGAGACTAACTATTATAGTTTTGTTCTATAGCTGCGACAATGACTACTGACTCTAACACACTAAAGTTTACACTACCTAGAGATTTACCAACACCAGCTAGAGGTTTACTTAACACTAACTATAAGCTTTACTAAACAGAAAGGTTTTAAGTTTAGTTTTAAAGGTGGAGGTGGTGTCAGCCTCCTTAACCCAGATTGGAAGTTGGTTCCAAAGTAATGGTGCCTGATAGCAGAACGCCCGCCCTCCAAATCTACATTTAGATACTCTAGGAACTACGAGTAAACCTGCACCCTGGGAGCGGAGAGCTCGGCCAGGAACATAAGGCACTATCAAATCTTGTAAATACTGCGGAGCTAAGCCGTTTTGGGCTTTATATGCAAGTAATAAAATTTTAAATTGAATTCTGAATTTTACAGGTAGCCAATGGAGCGACGCTAACTAGACCCTCCAGGAATCCGCGATTCCGTGATCGCGGAATTTTTCGCGGATTTCACGGCTGTCCGCGGATTTACAGACCTTCCGTGGATTTCAATGTCTGGTGCAGAAAAATCACTTTTACTGGGGTTAATATTGCATATGTCCGCGCTGAATATGCGAATTATGCGGGGCTCGCTTGATTTCACCGCATCATCGCCGCATAAAGTTTGGAAAAAGGGGGGAGTGTTGTGAGTGACAGGTCGGGACGCCCGGTCGCGACGTGCGGGACCCGCCCGGGGACCTCCGCACCCCTCACCGCCACCCCCCAAACAGCAGCTCTCACCCGCGGGGGTGAGAGGTAAAGAGAGTGCCCCCGCTTGCGCGGTGGGCGCGGCTGCCGGTGGACTCAGGTCTCCGCGCTGACCGCGCACCACTGCGCTCGCGAGGGCCGGCGTAGGCGCCCGCACGCTCCCATCCACTGGGGGATCTTGGCGGCGGACGCGTGGGGTGACGGCGTTATACATCCATGGGTGACGGAGCTCTGTCTCGTCCCCCTCGTCGCGCCGGTGCGCCCGGCAATCACCCGAGCACTGAGCCGCGGGCTCGAGGGAGAGAGACGGCCGGCCTCCGGGCCGCCCCCGCCCCTCTCCTCTCCCCCTGCGCTCTCCTTTTTTTTTTCTCTACGACCTCAGATCAGACGAGACAGCCCGCTGAATTTAAGAGGGAAAAGCTCAGCGCCGAATCCGCAACTTCCAGCATATTCCGCAATTTCACCGCATAAAAGCACATAAAAAACCCGCACATTTAATCGCATAATCAATTATTTTAGCCCGCAAAATCAAGGATTTTAGCCCGCGGAATAAAGGATTTTTGCCCGCGGAATAAAGGATTTCTGCCCGCGGAATAAAGGATTTCTGCCCGCGGAATAAAGGATTTTTGCCCGCGTTTTTCTGGAGGGTCTAGCTAACACTGGAGAGACGTGGTCTCTCCTGCTAATTCCTGTCAGTACTCGTGCTGCTGCATTTTGGATCAGCTGGAGCCTATTCAGCAAATTACTTGGACATCCTGCTAACAACACATTACAGTAATCCAGTCTAGAAGATACAAACGCATGAACTAGTTTCTCTGCATCCCTCTGCGAGAGGATTTTCCTAATTTTTGCAATATTACGGAGATGGAAAAACGCTATTTTACAAACCTGATTAACATATGGTTTAAACGACAAATCCTGATCGAAAACAACACCAAGGTTTCTCACAGTTGCACTGGAAGCCATCGCAACACCATCTAATCCCTTCCTAAGATGCTCTGGACCAAGAATGATAACCTCTGTTTTATCTGAATTTAGAAGCAAGAAATTTCTGGACATCCAGTCCTTGATGTCCCTAAGACATGCCTGAAGTTTAACTAACGGTTCTGTTTCATCCGGCTTCATAGACAAGTAGAGCTGCGTATCATCAGCATAACAATGAAAGTGTATGCCGTGATTACTGAACAAGACTGGCCCTAGCACTGAACCCTGCGGAACACCATAACAGACCCTT
Source organism: Cololabis saira (assembly GCF_033807715.1). Lineage (NCBI taxonomy): Eukaryota > Metazoa > Chordata > Actinopteri > Beloniformes > Belonidae > Cololabis > Cololabis saira. The sequence continues at coordinate 57,590,897 of NC_084587.1, read as the reverse complement.
GACTGTTCTGAAGAAACCTCATGTACATGAACAAACTGGAACCTGTCAGATAGATATGATTTAAACCAACGTAGAGCTGTCCCTTTAATCCCAACAACATGCTCTAACCTGTGCAGTAAAATGCCATGATCAACAGTGTCAAAAGCAGCACTGAGGTCCAGTAAAACCAATATGGACACTAATCCCTTATCTGAGGCCATAAGAAGGTCATTCGTTACTCGAACCAGTGCTGTCTCTGTGCTATGATGCATTCTGAACCCTGACTGAAAGACTTCAAACAGATCATTTCTATACAAATAGTCACATAACTGGCTTGAAACTGCCTTTTCCAGAATTTTAGATACAAATGGAAGGTTAGAAATTGGCCTATAATTAGCTAAGGTGTCTGGGTCAAGGGAAGGTTTTTTAAGTAAAGGTTTAATTACTGCCACTTTGAAAACCTGTGGTACATATCCTAAGCTTAGGGATAGGTTGATTTGGTCCAGTATTGTCACACCAATAAGAGAAAAAACATTTTTGAATAGTCGAGTCGGGATGGGGTCTAACATACATGTGGTAGACTTAGCTCTATTAACGAGTGAGGTCAGCTCAGGGAGGTCTATAGGATCAAAACAGTCTAGAGACAAGTCAGAGCCTAGGGAAGTCGCTAAAGCTGAAGAAACGCCCACAACCGGCTGGTTGATTTCTTCTCTAATTCTCGTGATTTTACTGTTAAAGAAGCTCATAAAGTCCTCACTACTGAGAGCTGCAGGAATACACGGCTCCACAGAGCTGTGACTCTTTGTCAGCCTGGCTACAGTGCTGAACAGAAAACGTGGGTTACTTTTGTTATCCTCTATCAACGTTGAATAATAAGCTGTTCTTGCTTTGCGAATGGCTTTTTTATATACTATTAGAATATCTTTCCATTCACGATAAGAGTCTACAGACCTACAAGAGTACCACTTCCTTTCCATTTTACGCACGCTTTGTTTCAACATGCGAATATCTGAATTGTACCAGGGAGTTAAGCTCCTGTGGCTAGAAACCCTCCTTTTCAAAGGAGCAACTTCATCTAAAGCTGAGTGCAACAGATCAGCAGTGTTACTAACAAGAAAATCAACATCAGAGGTAGAACCCAGGTCACTGGCCTCTATTGCTTCAGTAGAGGCTTCACTATTTTCCACTGTCGCAAGACGAGCAACGGTCTCCTTAAATTTAGCAATAGCTTCATCAGACAAACATCTGCTAAAATAATACCTCCTGCCCTGCACTTCAACATCAACAACATTCAATTCCAACGTTATTAAATAATGGTCGGATAAAAGGGAGTTAACAGGTGACACCAACAGACCATCAGTTTCAACACCGTAGGTGAGAACGAGATCGAGAGTATGACCAAAACAATGCGTCGGCCCGTCCACTTTTTGTGAGATACCCATTGATTCTAGAAGAGAATTGAAAGCTAATTTAAGATTATCGCTTTCAACATCCATATGAATATTAAAATCACCCACTATGATGAATTTATCTGTACTGATCAATAATCCAGAAAGGAAATCTGAAAATTCAGACAAAAACTCTAGATAAGCGCCAGCAGGGGGCCGATACACTACCACTAACACAACTGGCTTCTCTGATTTCCAGCTCGGAAATTTCAGACTAAGCGTGAGGCTTTCAAACGTATTATGATTGCACTTAGGTTCAATTTTTGTTTGGAGACTGGAGTTATAAATTGCTGCGACTCCTCCGCCCCGGCCCGTGTTTCTAGGAATGTGATGATTAAAGTAGCCGGGCGGAGTTGATTCATTCAAACTAACATACTCTTCATCCTGTAACCATGTTTCTGTTAAGCAGAAAACATCACTCCTGCTCTCTGTGATTATATCGTTTACTAACAGAGACTTGGAGCTTAATGATCGTATATTTAGTAGTCCGCATCTAATTTTTCGGTCTCTTATTGGTACCAAATGTGCATTGGTTTTAATTTTTACAAGATTATTTTGGTTAACGCCTCTATAACGCCGCACCTGGTGAACTAGTGGAGGGCGGGGAACTGCAACTACTTCGATTTTGCTAGGCACCTGGTTAGAGTTACCAGTTACATCATGTAATCTTATAGTTTTGTTGGCAGGCGTTGGTCCTCGAGAAGCAGCAGAGAAGTGTGTTAAACTACAGCTCTGCATCCTGGCCTGGACCCTGCGATGTCAGGGAGAGGGTCTAATGAAACAGGCCAAATTACTAGAGACAAGAGCAGCACCATCCCGGGTGGGATGAATGCCGTCTCTTCTAATCAGACCGGGCTTTCCCCAGAACGTTTCCCAATTGTCAATAAAGGCCACGTCGTTTTCTGAACACCACCGATACAACCAGCGACGGAGCGAGAGCATGCGACTAAACATGTCATCACTGGTCAAATTGGGGAGGGGGCCAGAGAAACCTACGGAGTCCGACATGGATTTAGCGAAGTTACACACCGAGACAATATTCATTCTGGTTACTTCCGACTGGCGAAGACGGGAGTCGTTAGCTCCGACATGGATGATAACTTTACCATATTTACGATTACCCTTTGCCAGTAGCTTCAAATTTGCTTCTATGTCGCCCGCTCTGGCCCCCGGGATACACCTAACTATGGTCTCTGGAGTCGGCTTCACATGTCTGACTATGGAGTCGCCAATCACCAGGGTCGGCTTCTCAACGGGTGTGTCGCTGAGACGGTTAGACACGTGAAGCGGGTGGTGGTGTTCCGTGAGCCCTTTACTACGCTTCCCCCGAACCGTCACCCACCGGTCCTGACTGGCCGGCTGCTCGGGAGCTGCAGGGGAGCGGCTAGCCTCAGCTGCTATGGGCCGGTCCGCCGCTAGCTTAGCCTGGTTAGCTGAGGAGGCTATCGGACTATGGTCAAATTGGCAGAACCGGACCTCTAACTGACTGAGCCTCGCCTCCAGCCCTGTAAATAAACTACATTTTAAGCACTTACCGTCTTCACTAAAGGAGGCAGAGGAATAACTAAACATTTCACACACTGAGCAGCAAAGAGGTGAAACGGTGGGAGACGGAGAGCCCATGCTAAGATGCTAACGGAGGCTAACGGACAGAAAATGTATTGGTGATTGGTGACAGTGAAAGTTACGGAAGAGAAAATGAGCGAGTGTTGAAATAAAGACAGTAATGTACCAGATATAGTGCTATTTTACCAGAAAACAGTCTAAGTTTAAGACAAAAAAGTCGGGAGAGATCTGTGCCCGCACGCCGTGCAGCAGCAACGGACCGCAACACCAGGAAGTGACGCGATGCGTGACGCAGTACGTTACCCAATCAGCAAGCACGCAAGAGTGCAATCCAAGTACTAACCAGGCCCGACCCTGCTTAGCTTCCGAGATCAGATGAGGTCGGGCGCATCCAGGCTGGTATGGCCGTAAGCAGAAGCTGCAGCTTGAAATACCTCTTATATGGAGTTGAAGATAAGTCATAGAATATAAGCCATAGATTTGTTGGTTTTATTTGTTGGAGTTAAAGTGCCTTAACCATGTGCAAAACACTTTAGGACGTGAGCTGTCGCTGTTACCACGTTGAAATATGTGTGGGTAGATTAAGCGAGAGCGTTCTCTGCTGGTTGAAAAAGCTTACAGCACCTGGTACTCCCAGGCGGTCTCCCATCCAAGTACTAACCAGGCCCGACCCTGCTTAGCTTCCGAGATCAGACGAGATCGGGCGCATCCAGGCTGGTATGGCCGTAAGCAGAAGCTGCAGCTTGAAATACCTCTTATATGGAGTTGAAGATAAGTCATAGAATATTAGTCATTGATTTGTTGGTTTTATTTGTTGGAGTTAAAGTGCCTTAACCATGTGCAAAACACTTTAGGACGTGAGCTGTCGCTGTTACCACGTTGAAATATGTGTGGGTAGATTAAGCGAGAGCGTTCTCTGCTGGTTGAAAAAGCTTACAGCACCTGGTATTCCCAGGCGGTCTCCCATCCAAGTACTAACCAGGCCCGACCCTGCTTAGCTTCCGAAAGATCAGACGAGATCGGGCGCATCCAGGCTGGTATGGCCGTAAGCTGAAGCTGCAGCTTGAAATACCTCTTATATGGAGTTGAAGATAAGTCATATAATATAAGTCATTGATTTGTTGGTGATAATAATTTAGAAGCGCTTATTTATTGGAGTTGAAGTGCCTTAACCATGTGCAAAACACTTTAGGACGTGAGCTGTCGCTGTTACCACGTTGAAATATGTGTGGGTAGATTAAGCGAGAGCGTTCTCTGCTGGTTGAAAAAGCTTACAGCAGCTGCTATTCCCAGGCGGTCTCCCATCCAAGTACTAACCAGGCCCGACCCTGCTTAGCTTCCGAGATCAGACGAGATCGGGCGCATCCAGGCTGGTATGGCCGTAAGCAGAAGCTGCAGCTTGAAATACCTCTTATATGGAGTTGAAGATAAGTCATAGAATATAAGTCATTGATTTGTTGGTTTTATTTGTTGGAGTTAAAGTGCCTTAACCATGTGCAAAACACTTTAGGACGTGAGCTGTCGCTGTTACCACGTTGAAATATGTGTGGGTAGATTAAGCGAGAGCGTTCTCTGCTGGTTGAAAAAGCTTACGGCACCTGGTACTCCCAGGCGGTCTCCCATCCAAGTACTAACCAGGCCCGACCCTGCTTAGCTTCCGAGATAAGACGAGATCGGGCGCATCCAGGCTGGTATGGCCGTAAGCTGAAGCTGCAGCTTGAAATACCTCTTATATGGAGTTGAAGATAAGTCATATAATATAAGTCATTGATTTGTTGTTGATAATAATTTAGAAGCGCTTATTTGTTGGAGTTAAAGTGCCTTAACCATGTGCAAAACACTTTAGGACGTGAGCTGTCGCTGTTACCACGTTGAAATATGTGTGGGTAGAATAAGCGAGAGCGTTCTCTGCTGGTTGAAAAAGCTTACAGCACCTGGTATTCCCAGGCGGTCTCCCATCCAAGTACTAACCAGGCCCGACCCTGCTTAGCTTCCGAAAGATCAGACGAGATCGGGCGCATCCAGGCTGGTATGGCCGTAAGCTGAAGCTGCAGCTTGAAATACCTCTTATATGGAGTTGAAGATAAGTCATATAATATAAGTCATTGATTTGTTGGTGATAATAATTTAGAAGCGCTTATTTATTGGAGTTGAAGTGCCTTAACCATGTGCAAAACACTTTAGGACGTGAGCTGTCGCTGTTACCACGTTGAAATATGTGTGGGTAGATTAAGCGAGAGCGTTCTCTGCTGGTTGAAAAAGCTTACAGCACCTGCTGTTCCCAGGCGATCTCCCAGCCAAGTCCCTATGCCCACCAATGGTTGAGCTCTGTTCAGCAGAGAGAGCGCTCAACCCGCCAATCATTGAGCGCTGTTGAGCAGCAGTGATCGCCAATCATCATTGAGCGAGACACGTCTGTACGGCGGCCATGACAGTTTGACACCTCAGGGGACAGTTTGAGTGAAATATTGATTCATCTGTATTGAAACGCTACCGTTTATAAGCCGAATAGTAAGTGGCGTGACACTTATTCAATTTTACGTCCAAGCATCATCTCCTCGCTGCATTCACGCAACCAGTGCTTAATTTGTAAAGTGGGAGGTCCCGGAGCGCAGTGGCTCCGGTGCGAGAGAAAAAAAAAAGCGCAACACACACACACACACACACACACACACACACACACACACACACACACACACACACACACACACACACACACACACACACACACACACACACACACACACACACACACACACACACACACACACACACACAGCTGGAGATTGCCCATCTCCAGTGCGCTTTTGGCTTTTACGCATGGAACGAAGAAACATAAAACAGCACACACACACACACACACACACACACAGATGCGCTGTGTGAGACACATTAAGCAACCCAACTGTCCTTTTTAAGCCACATAGATGTACTACTTGTATACATTTTACCATTATGCCGTGTGCTGTTTATTGTGTTTTTGGAATTGATATGAGCGCGCAGCGGTGCGTAAAAAGTATATATTTATTTGTTACAGGTGTACCGGAGCGCGCTCCGGCTTGCTCCCCCTCAAATTAAGCCCTGCACGCAACACATTGACGACTTGGCAGGCTCATAATCCGATTCTGGCGTATTTATGTGTTGTGTAAACTACGCCGAAGTCTCGGCAAACGCTGTGAGATGTAAATAATTGTGGCAACCTGAGTTTTCCATAAGCAGTATAGTATTTTGTACCGTTGTCTGTTTAATTGTCTCCGTTCCGCTTATGGAGTTTGGCGTTGATGGCAGTGAACGCGTTTATGTTGCCATGGTTACCGGTCGCTTCATATACATAAATATTATGCTATCATAACATGTGGAAATCAATGTGTTTATGACGTTCACTGTCATATGTTTAATTCAACTGCAGATTTTGGTCACCTTTCACTAAATCAGTGGTGATCCTAGTTATTATTTGCATCAAATGTCGGCCGACGCGCTGGGCAGACCCCGCTGGGCGTGCCGACGTCTCGGCAGCCCCCGTGCGGGGAACCTCGGGAGCGGCCGGACCCCACCCCGCCTCGACGCACCGTTTTCTGGGTGGGTGTGGGTCCGCTGGAGCTGGGGGTTCAACCGCGAGCTCCGCAGCGTGGATGAAAGGGGTTTGAGAAACACCGTGCGTTCCGGAGGAATACACCGCCGCCAGAGCGGCAGCCGACGTCGGAGGTCGGCCTGCCCGGCGGCGGCGGGGCTCCGTGGGGGGACACCTGGGGCGGATCGACTTGGACGGACGGGCGGACGGGTTGTTTTTAACTGTTGTTTTGTTGCATCTGATATTGCTTTGTTTAAGCAGTTTGGGCTGCATTCTTGCTCTATAAATAAAGTTTATAATATTTATGATTGTTGTTA
>NC_084587.1:57446379-57578516 GCF_033807715.1 Cololabis saira | reverse complement strand
CGGATTTCTGTAATAACATTGTTTTACCTTCTGATTTTTTAAGGCAAGCTATTGAAAACGTCAGAACATTGAAGGAGGGAGTCTATATAGTTGATTTGAGTGACTCCTTTCATTATTGGACTCACCAAACCACTTACCTGTGTTTCAGGTTCAAAATGACTGTTTCTCGCTGAGAAGCAGCCAAAAAGCGGATTTCTGTGATAACATTGTTTTACCTTCTGATTTTTTAAGGCAAGCTATTGAAAACGTCAGAACATTGAAGGAGGGAGTCTATATAGTTGATTTGAGTGACTCCTTTCATTATTGGACTAACCAAACCACTTACCTGTGTTTCAGGTTCAAAATGACTGTTTCTCGCTGAGAAGCAGCCAAAAAGCGGATTTCTGTAATAACATTTTTATACCTTCTGATTTTTTAAGGCAAGCTATTGAAAAAGTCAGAAAATTGAAGAAGGGAGTCTATATAGTTGATTTGAGTGACTCCTTTCATTGTTGGACTCACCAAACCACTTAACTGTGTTTCAGGTTCAAAATGACCGTTTCTCGCTGAGATACAGCCAAAAAGCAGATTTCTGTGTTAAGACTGTTTTACCTTCTGATTTTTTAAGACAAGCTATTGAAAACGTCAGAACATTGAAGGAGGGAGTCTATATAGTTGATTTGAGTGACTCCTTTCATTATTGGACTCACCAAACCACTTACCTGTGTTTCAGGTTCAAAATGACTGTTTCTCGCTGAGAAGCAGCCAAAAAGCGGATTTCTGTAATAACATTGTTTTACCTTCTGATTTTTTAAGGCAAGCTATTGAAAAAGTCAGAACATTGAAGGAGGGAGTCTATATAGTTGATTTGAGTGACTCCTTTCATTGTTGGACTCACCAAACCACTTACCTGTGTTTCAGGTTCAAAATGACCGTTTCTCGCTTAGATAAAGCCAAAAAGCGGATTTCTGTAATAACATCGTTTTACCTTCTGATTTTTTAAGGCAAGCTATTGAAAAAGTCAGAACATTGAAGGAGGGACTCTATATAGTTGATTTGAGTGACTCCTTTCATTATTGGACTCACCAAACCACTTACCTGTGTTTCAGGTTCAAAATGACTGTTTCTCGCTGAGAAGCAGCCAAAAAGCGGATTTCTGTAATAACATTGTTTTACCTTCTGATTTTTTAAGGCAAGCTATTGAAAACGTCAGAACATTAAAGGAGGGAGTGTATATAGTTGATTTGAGTGACTCCTTTCATTATTGGACTCACCAAACCACTTACCTGTGTTTCAGGTTCAAAATGACTGTTTCTCGCTGAGAAGCAGCCAAAAAGCGGATTTCTGTAATAACATTGTTTTACCTTCTGATTTTTTAAGGCAAGCTATTGAAAACGTTAGAACATTGAAGGAGTGAGTCTATATAGTTGATTTGAGTGACTCCTTTCATTGTTGGACTCACCAAACCACTTACCTGTTTTTTCAGGTTCAAAATGACCGTTTCTCGCTGAGAAGCAGCCAAAAAGCGGATTTCTGTAATAACATTGTTTTACCTTCTGATTTTTTAAGGCAAGCTATTGAAAAAGTCAGAAAATTGAAGGAGGGAGTCTATATAGTTGATTTGAGTGACTCCTTTCATTATTGGACTCACCAAACCACTTACCTGTGTTTCAGGTTCAAAATGACTGTTTCTCGCTGAGAAGCAGCCAAAAAGCGGATTTCTGTAATACCATTGTTTTACCTTCTGATTTTTTAAGGCAAGCTATTGAAAACGTCAGAACATTGAAGGAGGGAGTCTATATAATTGATTTGAGTGACTCCTTTCATTATTGGACTCACCAAACCACTTACCTGTGTTTCAGGTTCAAAATGACTGTTTCTCGCTGAGAAGCAGCCAAAAAGCCGATTTCTGTAATAACATTGTTTTACCTTCTGATTTTTTAAGACAAGCTATTGAAAAAGTCAGAACATTGAAGGAGGGAGTCTATATAGTTGATTTGAGTGACTCCTTTCATTGTTGGACTCACCAAACCACTTACCTGTGTTTCAGGTTCAAAATGACCGTTTCTCGCTTAGATAGAGCCAAAAAGCGGATTTCTGTAATAACATTGTTTTACCTTCTGATTTTTTAAGGCAGGCTATTGAAAAAGTCAGAACATTGAAGGAGGGAGTCTATATAGTTGATTTGAGTGACTCTTTTCATTATTGGACTCACCAAACCACTTACCTGTGTTTCAAGTTCTAAATGATCGTTTCTTGCTGGGATACAGCTAAAAGCGGATTTTTGTGAAAACACTGTTTTACCTTCTGATTTTTTAAGGCACGCTATTGAAAGAGTGATTCCTTTCATTATTGGACTCACCAAACCACTTAGAAAGTTTTCAACGTTCCAACTGAGTGCAGCTAAATTCATCCATGGAGCTCTGCTTCCATCTTGTGGCCAAAAAAAGGAACTTCTCCCGGGCAGACAACACTGCACTTTCCCCCTCTTTTCTGCTGATAATTTCAATTCTGGTGGAGTAAAGCCAGTCAAAAAATATGCAAAAGGAGGGCCCCATCATTGCTAAGCCATTTTGATCATTTTTAGATTTTTAAATGTCATTTTAGACAAGTTGGAGGCATTTTAATGCAGTATTTCTGCTGCTTTTTAACCCAGGCTGAAGTGCAATTTTCTCCTCTTTTCTTTCATTTGGCTGAAGTAAAGCCAGGAAAAACATGTGCAAAAGGCAGGCCGCATCATTGCTAAGCCATTTTGATCATTTTTATATTTTTAGATTGTGATTTTAGACAAGTTTGAGCAATTTTAATGCAGCATTTCGGCTGCTGTTTTTGGCTGAGTCTGGAGTGAGATTTTCCCCTCTATTCTTCTCATGTTTCTAATTTGGCTGAAGCAAATGAAGGCAAAAAATGCTCAAAAGACAAAGCCCATTTTTGTGAAGGAATTGTGTTCATTTTCAGATTTTTACACTTTATTTCAGAGCAGTTGGAGACACTATAATGCTGTCATTCTGCCTTTTAGGCGAATGTGCAGTACCTCATTTTGTCCACAGCACGGTAATGGGCGGGGGGGGGGCAGACCTGTGTTTCAGGTTCAAAATAACTGTTTCTCGCTGAGAAACAGCCAAAAAGCGGATTCCTGTGATAACACAGTTTTACTTTCTGATTTTTTAAGGCAAGCTATTGAAAACGTCAGAAACTTGAAGGAAGGAGTCTATATTGTTGATTTGAGTGACTCCTTTCATTATTGGACTCGCCAAACCACTTACCTGTGTTTCAGGTTCAAAATGACTGTTTCTCGCTGAGAAACAGCCAAAAAGCGGATTCCTGTGATAACACAGTTTTACCTTCTGATTTTTTAGGGCAAGCTATTGAAAACGTCAGAAAATTGAAGGAGGGAGTATATATAGTTGATTTGAGTGACTCCTTTCATTATTGGACTCACCAAACCACTTACCTGTGATTCAGGTTCAAAATGATCGTTTCTGGCTGAGATAAAGCTAAAAAGCGGATTTCTGTGAAAACACAGTTTTACCTTCTGATTTTTTAAGGCAAGCTATTGAAAACGTCAGAAAATTGAAGGAAGGAGTCTATATAGTTGATTTGAGTGACTCCTTTCATTATTGGACTCACCAAACCACTTACCTGTGATTCAGGTTCAAAATGATCGTTTCTGGCTGAGATAAAGCTAAAAAGCGGATTTATGTGAAAACACTGTTTTACCTTCTGATTTTTTAAGGTAAGCTATTGAAAACGTCAGAAAATTGAAGGAAGGAGTTTATATAGTTGATTTGAGTGACTCATTTCATTATTTGACTCACCAAACAACCTACCTGTGTTTCAGGTTGAAAATGACTGTTTCTGGCTGGGATACAGCTAAAAGCGGATTTCTGTGAAAACACTGTTTTACCTTCTGATTTTTTAAGGCAAGCTATTGAAAACGTCAGAAAATTGAAGGAAGGAGTCTATATAGTTGATTTGAGTGACTCATTTCATTATTTGACTCACCAAACAACTTACCTGTGTTTCAGGTTGAAAATGACTGTTTCTCGCTGGGATACAGCTAAAAGCGGATTTTTGTGAAAACACTGTTTTACCTTCTGATTTTTTAAGGCAAGCTATTGAAAACGCCAGAAAATTGAAGGAAGGAGTCTATATAGTTGATTTGAGTGACTCCTTTCATTATTGGACTCACCAAACCACTTACCTGTGTTTCAGGTTGAAAATGATCGTTTCTGGCTTAGATAAAGCTAAATAGCGTATTTCTGTGAAAACACTGTCTTACCTTCTGATTTTTTAAGGCACGCTATTTAAAGAGTGATTCCTTTCATTATTGGACTCACCAAACCACTCAGAAAGTTTTCAACGTTCCAACTGAGTGCAGCTAAATTCATCCATGGAGCTCTGCTTCCATCTTGTGGCCAAAAAAAGGAACTTCTCCCGGGCAGACAACACTGCACTTTCCCCCTCTTTTCTGCTGATAATTTCAATTCTGGTGGAGTAAAGCCAGTCAAAAAATATGCAAAAGGAGGGCCCCATCATTGCTAAGCCATTTTGATCATTTTTAGATTTTTAAATGTCATTTTAGACAAGTTGGAGGCATTTTAATGCAGTATTTCTGCTGCTTTTTAACCCAGGCTGAAGTGCAATTTTCTCCTCTTTTCTTTCATTTGGCTGAAGTAAAGCCAGGAAAAACATGTGCAAAAGGCAGGCCGCATCATTGCTAAGCCATTTTGATCATTTTTATATTTTTAGATTGTGATTTTAGACAAGTTTGAGCAATTTTAATGCAGCATTTCGGCTGCTGTTTTTGGCTGAGTCTGGAGTGAGATTTTCCCCTCTATTCTTCTCATGTTTCTAATTTGGCTGAAGCAAATGAAGGCAAAAAATGCTCAAAAGACAAAGCCCATTTTTGTGAAGGAATTGTGTTCATTTTCAGATTTTTACACTTTATTTCAGAGCAGTTGGAGACACTATAATGCTGTCATTCTGCCTTTTAGGCGAATGTGCAGTACCTCATTTTGTCCACAGTACGGTAATGGGGGGGGGGGGGGGGGCAGACCTGTGTTTCAGGTTCAAAATATCTGTTTCTCTCTGACTCCTTTCATTATTGGACTCACCAAACCACTTACCTGTGTTTCAGGTTCAAAATTATCCTTTCTCGCTAAGAAAGAGCTAAAAAGCGGATTTGTGTGAAAGCACTGTTTTACCTTCTGATTTTTTAAGGCAAGCTATTGAAAACGTCAGAAAATTGAAGGAGGGAGTCTAAATAGTTGATTTGAGTGACTCCTTTCATTATTGGACTCACCAAACCACTTACATGTGTTTCAGGTTCAAAATGACCGTTTCTGGCTGAGATACAGCTAAAAGCGGATTTTTGTGAAAACACTGTTTTACCTTCTGATTTTTTAAGGCAAGCTATTGAAAACGCCAGAAAATTGAATGAAGGACTCTATATAGTTGATTTGAGTGACTCCTTTCATTATTGGACTCACCAAACCACTTACCTGTGTTTCAGGTTGAAAATGATCGTTTCTGGCTGAGATAAAGCTAAAAAGCGTATTTCTGTGAAAACACTGTCTTACCTTCTGATTTTTTAAGGCACGCTATTTAAAGAGTGATTCCTTTCATTATTGGACTCACCAAACCACTTAGAAAGTTTTCAACGTTCCAACTGAGTGCAGCTAAATTCATCCATGGAGCTCTGCTTCCATCTTGTGGCCAAAAAAAGGAACTTCTCCCGGGCAGACAACACTGCAATTTCCCCCTCTTTTCTGCTGATAATTTCAATTCTGGTGGAGTAAAGCCAGTCAAAAAATATGCAAAAGGAGGGCCCCATCATTGCTAAGCCATTTTGATCATTTTTAGATTTTTAAATGTCATTTTAGACAAGTTGGTGGCATTTTAATGCAGTATTTCTGCTGCTTTTTAACCCAGGCTGAAGTGCAATTTTCTCCTCTTTTCTTTCATTTGGCTGAAGTAAAGCCAGGAAAAACATGTGCAAAAGGCAGGCCGCATCATTGCTAAGCCATTTTGATCATTTTTATATTTTTAGATTGTGATTTTGGACAAGTTTGAGCAATTTTAATGCGGCATTTCGGCTGCTGTTTTTGGCTGAGTCTGGAGTGAGATTTTCCCCTCTATTCTTCTCATGTTTCTAATTTGGCTGAAGTGAATGAAGGCAAAAAATGCTCAAAAGACAAAGCCCATTTTTGTGAAGGAATTGTGTTCATTTTCAGATTTTTACACTTTATTTCAGAGCAGTTGGAGACACTATAATGCTGTCATTCTGCCTTTTAGGCGAATGTGCAGTACCTCATTTTGTCCACAGCACGGTAATGGGCGGGGGGGGGGGGGGGGGGAAGACCTGTGTTTCAGGTTCAAAATAACTGTTTCTCTCTGAGAAACAGCCAAAAAGCGGATTCCTGTGATAACACAGTTTTACCTTCTGATTTTTTAAGGCAAGCTATTGAAAACGTCAGAAACTTGAAGGAAGGAGTCTATATTGTTGATTTGAGTGACTCCTTTCATTATTGGACTCGCCAAACCACTTACCTGTGTTTCAGGTTCAAAATGACTGTTTCTGGATGGGATACAGCTAAAAGCAGATTTCTGTGAAAACACTGTTTTACCTTCTGATTTTTTAAGGCAAGCTATTGAAAACGTCAGAAAATTGAAGGAAGGAGTCTATATAGTTGATTTGAGTGACTCCTTTCATTATTGGACTCACCAGACCACTTACCTGTGTTTCAGGTTCTAAATGATCGTTTCTGGCTGAGAAACAGCTAAAAAGCGGATTTATGTGAAAACACTGTTTTACCTTCTGATTTTTTAAGGCAAGCTATTGAAAACGTCAGAAAATTGAAGGAAGGAGTTTATATAGTTGATTTGAGTGACTCATTTCATTATTTGACTCACCAAACAACTTACCTGTGTTTCAGGTTGAAAATGACTGTTTCTGGCTGGGATACAGCTAAAAGCGGATTTCTGTGAAAACACTGTTTTACCTTCTGATTTTTTAAGGCAAGCTATTGAAAACGCCAGAAAATTGAAGAAGGGAGTCTATATAGTTGATTTGAGTGACCCTTTCATGATTGGACTCACCAAACCACTTACCTGTGTTTCAGGTTCTAAATGATCGTTTCTGGCTGGGATACAGTTAAAAGCGGATTTCTGTGAAAACACTGTTTTACCTTCTGATTTTTTAAGGCAAGCTATTGAAAACGTCAGAAAATTGAAGGAAGGAGTCTATATAGTTGATTTGAGTGACTCCTTTCATTATTGGACTCACCAGACCACTTACCTGTGTTTCAGGTTCTAAATGATCGTTTCTGGCTGAGATAAAGCTAAAAAGCGGATTTATGTGAAAACACTGTTTTACCTTCTGATTTTTTAAGGCACGCTATTGAAAGAGTGATTCCTTTCATTATTGGACTCACCAAACCACTTAGAAAGTTTTCAACGTTCCAACTGAGAGCAGCTAAATTCATCCATGGAGCTCTGCTTCCATCTTGTGGCCAAAAAAAGGAACTTCTCCCGGGCAGACAACACTGCAATTTCCCCCTCTTTTCTGCTGATAATTTTAATTCTGGTGGAGTAAAGCCAGTCAAAAAATATGCAAAAGGAGGGCCCCATCATTGCTAAGCCATTTTGATCATTTTTAGATTTTTAAATGTCATTTTAGACAAGTTGGAGGCATTTTAATGCAGTATTTCCGCTGCTTTTTAACCCAGGCTGAAGTGCAATTTTCTCCTCTTTTCTTTCATTTGGCTGAAGTAAAGCCAGGAAAAACATGTGCAAAAGGCAGGCCGCATCATTACTAAGCTATTTTGATCATTTTTATATTTTTAGATTGTGATTTTAGACAAGTTTGAGCAATTTTAATGCGGCATTTCGGCTGCTGTTTTTGGCTGAGTCTGGAGTGAGATTTTCCCCTCTATTCTTCTCATGTTTCTAATTTGGCTGAAGTGAATGAAGGCAAAAAATGCTCAAAAGACAAAGCCCATTTTTGTGAAGGAATTGTGTTCATTTTCAGATTTTTACACTTTATTTCAGAGCATTTGGAGACACTATAATGCTGTCATTCTGCCTTTTAGGCGAATGTGCAGTACCTCATTTTGTCCACAGCACGGTAATGGGCGGGGGGGGGGGGGGTGGGGGGCAGACCTGTGTTTCAGGTTCAAAATAACTGTTTCTCTCTGAGAAACAGCCAAAAAGCGGATTCCTGTGATAACACAGTTTTACCTTCTGATTTTTTAAGGCAAGCTATTGAAAACGTCAGAAAATTGAAGGAAGGAGTCTATATAGTTGATTTGAGTGACTCCTTTCATTATTGGACTCACCAGACCACTTACCTGTGTTTCAGGTTCTAAATGATCGTTTCTGGCTGGGATACAGCTAAAAGCGGATTTATGTGAAAACACTGTTTTACCTTCTGATTTTTTAAGTCAAGCTATTGAAAACGTCAGAAAATTGAAGGAAGGAGTTTATATAGTTGATTTGAGTGACTCCTTTCATTATTGGACTCACCAAACCACTTACCTGTGTTTCAGGTTGAAAATGATCGTTTCTGGCTGAGATAAAGCTAAAAAGCGGATTTTTGTGAAAACACTGTTTTACCTTCTGATTTTTTAAGGCACGCTATTGAAAGAGTGATTCCTTTCATTATTGGACTCACCAAACCACTTAGAAAGTTTTCAACGTTCCAACTGAGAGCAGCTAAATTCATCCATGGAGCTCTGCTTCCATCTTGTGGCCAAAAAAAGGAACTTCTCCCGGGCAGACAACACTGCAATTTCCCCCTCTTTTCTGCTGATAATTTTAATTCTGGTGGAGTAAAGCCAGTCAAAAAATATGCAAAAGGAGGGCCCCATCATTGCTAAGCCATTTTGATAATTTTTAGATTTTTAAATGTCATTTTAGACAAGTTGGAGGCATTTTAATGCAGTATTTCCGCTGCTTTTTAGCCCAGGCTGAAGTGCAATTTTCTCCTCTTTTCTTTCATTTGGCTGAAGTAAAGCCAGGAAAAACATGTGCAAAGGGCAGGCCGCATCATTGCTAAGCCATTTTGATCATTTTTATATTTTTAGATTGTGATTTTAGACAAGTTTGAGCAATTTTAATGCTGCATTTCGGCTGCTGTTTTTGGCTGAGTCTGGAGTGAGATTTTCCCCTCTTTTCTTCTCATGTTTCTAATTTGGCTGAAGCAAATGAAGGCAAAAAATGCTCAAAAGACAAAGCCCATTTTTGTGAAGGAATTGTGTTTATTTTCAGATTCTTACACTTTATTTCAGAGCAGTTGCAGACATTTTAATGCTGTCATTCTGCCTTTTAGGCGAATGTGCAGTACCTCATTTTGTCCACAGCACGGAAATGGGCGGGGGGGGGGGGGGGGGGGGGGGCAGACCTGTGTTTCAGGTTCAAAATATCTGTTTCTCTCTGACTCCTTTCATTATTGGACTCACCAAACCACTTACCTGTGTTTCAGGTTCAAAATTATCCTTTCTCGCTAAGAAAGAGCTAAAAAGCAGATTTGTGTGAAAGCACTGTTTTACCTTCTGATTTTTTAAGGCAAGCTATTGAAAACGTGAGAAAATTGAAGGAGCGAGTCTATATAGTTGATTTGAGTGACTCCTTTCATTATTGGACTCACCAAACCACTTACATGTTATTCTGCCCTCGCTATGTTCTGAATAACTAGACAGATAGTCAACAGCCAGATAATAATGATGAAGAATCCAAGAGTTGCGTTGAGGATAGTGTTTTGTTTTGCTTTCCTCAGTTTTATTTCTTAATTCTTCTATTACAATCTTTTCTGTAAAACTGAAATGACAAAAGGAAATAGACATTACAAAATGTAGTAATGTGTTGCTGTTTACAACAATAAAATCTGTTTCACAGTCAAAAACATGTATAAATAAAACAGATGTAAATTCTATGGCATAGCGCCACTGCCCTCTACTGGACAAACGGAAAATAGCGTCGGCAGGACGACAGGTGAATTACCGCAACTTCTGCTCATAAACAAAACTCAGTTCCAAATGTAATAAACTGCATTACCAAAGGTAAACAAATAAATAACACAAATATCTTAATGCTTGGCGAGAAAAAACACTTACAGACAAAGATTTCACCAGCGCTGTTATGAAGCAGACCCGTTAGACCCGTTAGTTAGACTTCCTAACTGCCAGCTGTTGCCGTTATTTTGTTCCGTCACTAAACGGGTCCGGCTAGGAACTAAAACAAACGCCAGAGGGCGGAACACTCCTCGCCTGGTATATTATCATACCACAATAAACATCTCAGTTACTTAAATGCTAATCAACCACTCACTCACTCACTCATCTTCTCCCGCTTTTCCGTTACCGGGTCGCGGGGGCAGCAGCCTCAGCAGGGATGCCCAGACTTCCCTCACCCCAGACACCTCCTCCAGCTCTTCCGGGGGGAGTCCGAGGCGTTCCCAGGCCAGCCGAGAGACATAGTCTCTCCAGCGTGTCCTGGGTCTTCCCCGGGGTCTCCTCCCGGTGGGACATGCCTGGAACACCTCCCTAGGGAGGCGTCCAGGAGGCATCCGGTACAGATGCCCAAGCCACCTCAGCTGACTCCTCTCAATGTGGAGGAGTAGCGGCTCGACTCCGAGCTCCTCCCGGGTGACCGAACTCCTCACCCTATCTCTAAGGGAGCGTCCAGCCACCCTGCGGAGGAAACTCATCTCGGCCACTTGTATCCGCGATCTTGTCCTTTCGGTCACTACCCAAAGTTCATGACCATAGGTGAGGGTAGGTGCGTAGATTGACCGGTAAATCGAGAGCTTCGCCTTTCGACTCAGCTCCCTCTTTACCACGACGGTCCAGTACATCGACCGCATTACTGCGGACGCTGCACCGATCCGCCTGTCAATCTCACGCTCCATTGTTCCCTCACTCGTGAACAAGATCCCGAGATACTTGAACTCCTCCACCTGAGGCAGGACTTCTCCACCCACCCGGAGAAGGCATGCCACCCTTTTCCGGTCGAGAACCATGGCCTCGGTCTTGGAGGTGCTGATTCTCATCCCTGCCGCGTCGCACTCGGCCGCAAACCGCCCCAGCACATGCTGGAGGTCCCGGTCTGATGAAGCCAACAGGACAACATCATCTGCAAAAAGCAGAGATGAAATCCTGAGGTTCCCAAACCGGATCCCCTCCGGCCCCTGGCTGCGCCTAGAAATCCTGTCCATAAAAATTATGAACAGGACCGGTGACAAAGGGCAGCCCTGCCGGAGTCCAACATGCACCGGGAACAAGTCTGACTTACTGCCGGCAATGCGAACCAGACTCCTGCTTCGATCATACAGAGACCGGACAGCCCTTAGTAGAGGGCCCCGGACTCCATACTCACTCAGCACCCCCCACAGAATGGCACGAGGGACACGGTCAAATGCCTTCTCCAGATCCACAAAACACATGTAGACTGGTTGGGCAAATTCCCATGAACCCTCGAGCACCCTGCGGAGGGTATAGAGCTGGTCCAGTGTTCCACGACCGGGACGAAAACCGCATTGTTCCTCCTGAATCCGAGGTTCGACTATCGGCCGTAATCTCCTCTCCAGTACCCTGGCGTAGACTTTCCCCGGGAGGCTGAGAAGTGTGATCCCCCTGTAGTTGGAACACACTCTCCGGTCCCCCTTTTTGAACAGAGGGACCACCACCCCGGTTTGCCACCCCAGCGGTACTGTCCCCTTCCTCCATGCAATGTCGCACAGGCGTGTCAGCCAAGACAGCCCTACGACATCCAGAGACTTGAGGTACTCAGGGCGAATCTCATCCACCCCCGGTGCCCGGCCACCGAGGAGCTTACGAACCACCTCGGTGACCTCGGCTTGGGTGATGGATGAGCACGCCTCCGAGCCCCAACCCTCTGCTTCCTCAGTGGAAGGCATGTCAGTCGGGTTAAGGAGATCCTCAAAGTATTCCTTCCACCGTCCGACAATGTCCCCAGTCGAGGTCAACAGCTCCCCACCAGCACCATAAATGGTGCCGGCAGAGTACTGCTTCCCCCTTCTGAGGCGCCGAACGGTCCTCCAGAATTTCCTCGAGGCCGACCGAAAGTCCTCCTCCATGGCCTCCCCGAACTCCTCCCAGACCCGAGTTTTTGCCTCCAAGACTGCCCGAGCCGCGGCCCGCTTGGCCTGCCGGTACCTATCTACTGCGTCAGGAGTCCCACCGGCCAACATAGCCCGGTAGGACTCCTTCTTCAGTCTGACGGCATCCTGTACTTCCGGTGTCCACCACCGGGTTCTAGGATTGCCGCCACGACAGGCACCGGAGACCTTGCGTCCGCAGCTTCGAGCCGCCGCGTTGACAATGGAGGCAGAGAACATGGTCCACTCGGACTCGATGTCCCCCGCCTCCCCCGGGATCCGAGAAAAGCTCTCCCGGAGGTGGGAGTTGAAGATGTCCCTGACAGAAGGCTCAGCCAGACGTTCCCAACAGACCCTCACAATCCGTTTGGGTCTGCCCGGTCTGTCCAACCTCCTCCTCCGCCAGCGCATCCAACTCACCACCAGGTGGTGATCAGTTGACAGCTCAGCCCCTCTCTTCACCCGAGTGTCCAAGACATGCGGCCGAAGGTCAGATGAAACGACAACAAAGTCGATCATTGACCTCCGGCCTAGGGTGTCCTGGTGCCACGTGCACTGATGGACACCCTTATGCCTGAACATGGTGTTCGTGATGGACAAGCTGTGACTCGCACAGAAGTCCAACAACAAAACACCACTCGGGTTCAGATCGGGGAGGCCGTTCCTCCCAATCACGCCTCTCCAGGTATCACTGTCATTGCCCACGTGGGCGTTGAAGTCCCCCAGTAGAACAATGGAGTCCCCAGTTGGAGCACTATCAAGTACCCCTCCCAGGGACTCCAAGAAGGCCGGGTACTCCCCACTGCTATTCGGCCCGTAGGCACAAACAACAGTGAGAGACCTATCCCCGACCCGAAGGCGCAGGGAAGCGACCCTCTCGTTCACCGGGGTGAACTCCAACACATGGCGGCTGAGCTGGGGGGCTATAACCAAGCCCACCCCAGCCCGCCGCCTCTCACCATGGGCAACTCCAGAGTAGTGGAGGGTCCAGCCCCTTTCAAGGAGCTGGGTTCCAGAGCCCAAGCTATGTGTGGAGGTGAGCCCGACTATCTCTAGCCGGTATCTCTCAACCTCACGCACAAGCTCCGGCTCCTTCCCCCCCAGCGAGGTGACATTCCATGTCCCCACTGTGAGGGTTGATGTCCAGGGATTGGGTCGTCGAGGCACCCCGCCACGACTGCTACCCAGCCCACAATGCACCGGCCTGCCATGGTCCTTCCTGCGGGTGGTGGGCCTACTGGAAGGCGGACCCGCGTCGCCGTTTCGGGCTGAGCCCGGCCGGGTCCCACGGGCAAAGACCCGGCCACCAGGCGCTCGCCTACGAGCCCCGACCCCAGGCCTGGCTCCAGGGCGGGGCCCCGGTGACGCCGATCCGGGCGACGTAACGGTCCTTGGTCTTTTCTTCTTCATGGTAGGCTTTGTGAACCGCTCTTAGTCTGGCCCGTCACCCAGGACCTGTTTGCCATGGGAGTCCCTACCAGGGGCGAAAGTGCCCCCGACAACATAGCTCCTAGGATCACTCGGGCACACAAACCCCTCCACCACAGTAAGGTGGCGGTTCAAGGAGGGGTAATCAACCAAACTGTCAGATTAAACATATCTGCATAGCATACAATCAATCAATATGTAAAAACACTTCTGTTACTCATCAAAATGTCTAACACTTTATGAGCTCTTAGACATAAGAAACACTAGCTCTGAGATGGGCCTGATGAAGGTTTTTGTTGTTCCTTGTCTCACAACTTTAACTTCAACCTTGCGGACCTTGTTGTATTTGCTAGGGAATGTTTTCACCACAAGTCCAATTGGCCAGTCGTTCCTTTTAACCTGACCGTCCTTCATCAGAACCACATCATCCACTTGAATGTTTGGCTTGTCGTCAGTCCATTTGTGACGTTTCTGGAGTGTCACCAGATACTCCTGTCTCCATCTTTTCCAGAAGCTCTCTGCCAGAGACTGCACTTGTTTCCATTGAATTTTGTGAAGATCTTTTTGATCAAAGTCGCCTGGAGGAGCTGTAACAGGAATTATCTTTTGAGTGAGAATCATTGCAGGTGTCAATATTGTGGGATTGTCTGGGTCAGTTGACACTGGGGTCAACGGCCTGGCATTTAGAATGGCCATGACTTCTGCCATCAGTGTTACCAGAACTTCGTGTGTGAGTCGGTTGGTGTCAGATCGGAGCAACATTCCATCCAGAATACGACGTGCTACTCCTATCAGTCTTTCCCAACATCCTCCCATGTGGGATGAATGAGGGGTGTTGAAGGACCAGGTGCAGCCCTGGTTGTCAAGGTAACTTGACAGCTCTGGGTCGCTGGTGTTGATTTTTAATTCTTTGCATGCTCCAATAAAGTTCGTGCCTCTGTCAGAGCGAAGCTGTTTTGAAGGCCCACGAATTGCAAAGAATCTCCGTAAAGCATTTATAAAACTTGAAGTGGACATGGATTCTAACACTTCAATGTGTGTTGCTCTTGTGCTCAAACATGTGAATAGCACTGCCCATCGCTTACTTTCAGCACTACCTCCACGAGTGCGACGAGTGACAATGCTCCATGGCCCGAAGACATCTAGTCCGACGTGGGAAAAAGGGGTTTCTGAGGAGAGCCTGTCAGCTGGTAACGGTGCCATTTTCTGCTCTGTTAACCTCCCTCTCAGTTTTTTGCAGGTCACACAGTTAAAGAGGATACTGGACACCAGCCGTTTTCCTCCTACGATCCACACTCCTGCTGACCGGACGGCGCCTTCAGTAAGGTGACGACCTTGATGGAAGATGTCTTCATGGTAATGTCTCACTATGAGAGTGGTGATGTGGTGGGTTTTCGGCAGAATGACAGGGTGTTTCTCATCTCTTGGTAGATCAGCGTAGGTGAGGCGGCCTCCTATCCGAAGGAGTCCATCCTCGTCGATGAAAGGATTTGACTTTCTCAGCTGACTCTTTTTCGAGATCTGAATCCCATCTCTCAAACAGTTTAGCTCTTCTTCATAGGATTCTCGTTGGACACAACGAATTACGACTGTTTTGGCTTGCCACCGTGCATCAACAGCATCCTTTCTGAGAGTCTTAGTGAATGTTCTTGTCACATGAATCAGTTTTGTAATAGCTTGTAACAGTCTCTTCCAACTAGAAAATCTTTCAAAGCGTGCTGAGCTGAACTGACCTTCTGTGGCTTTGGTGCAGTTGACAGCAACTTGAGGCCTCACCTCAACATCCAGGTCTGGCTCGACGAGATCAAAGCTGCTGTTTTGAAGAGACTCACCGCTGTTTTTCAGGAATCTGGGACCCGAGAACCAGTTGGAGTTTCTGAGGCTCTCTACTGATGTGGGTCTGGTGGCGTGATCCGCTGGGTTCTGTTCAGTGGCAACATACTGCCACTGTTGAGGATTGCTTGATTTCCTGATGCGGTTGACTCGGTTGGCAACATACACGTGGAATCTTCTGGAGGTGTTGTGTATGTAACCGAGAACAATCCTGCTATCAGTGAAAAAACTCACCGCTTGAATGTCAAAGTCCATCTCACTGCAGATTGTGTCTGCCATCTCAGCTGCCAGGACAGCGGCACACAATTCCAAACGTGGAACTGTATGAGCTGGATGCGGTGCCAACTTTGCTTTGCCCATGATGAATCCCACGTGGCACTGATTTTCATCACTGGTCACACGCAGGTAGGCTACTGCGGCGATAGCTTGTGTGGAGGCGTCTGAAAATAAACAGAGTTCACAACTTTTAGATGAAGCGAGAGGGACAGACACATACCTCCTTTTGATGTGTAGCTTCTCTAGTTCTGAGAGAGATTCTTTCCACAATGGCAGCGGATCATCCCAATCATATTCTTTGGATGACAATTCTCTGATCAGAGCTTTTCCCTGAACTGTGATGGGAGCTGCGAAGCCCAGAGGGTCGTAGAGACTCTGAGCTGTTGATAAGATCCCTCTTTTTGTGAATGGTTTCTCCTCGTGAGATACTTGGAAACTGAAACTGTCACTCTCAAGATTCCATATCAGTCCGAGGCTCCGCTGAAGCGGGAGGGGATCTGCCCCTAAGTCGAGGTCCTTTAAGTCTTTTGCAAGTTCGTCAGGGGCGAATGCTGTCATCACCTTGCTGCTATTGGAAGCGATTTTGTGGAGCTTTAAGTTGGATGCTGCTAGCAGTTTTTGAGTCTTCTTTAACAGATCGACAGCCTCCTCTTCTGTTGGTACTGACGCCAACCCGTCGTCCACGTAGAAGTTCCTCATGATGAACTCCTTGATGTCTGTGCCATATTCGCCCTGATGTTCTTGTGCAGCTCTCTTTAAACCATATATGGCAACTGATGGTGAGGGGCTGTTACCAAATATGTGTACTTTCATTCTGTACTCTGTGATGTTGTTGTTCAGGTTGTTATCCTTATACCAAAGGAAACGTAGATAGTCACGATGATCTTCTCGGACGACAAACGCGTAGAACATCTGCTGAATGTCAGCGGTGATTGCAATGTTCTCTCTCCTGAAGCGCATTAAGACACCTAACAGAGCGTTGTTTAAGTCTGGCCCGCTGAGCAGAACGTCATTCAGAGACACACCGTCCTGTTTGGTGCTTGAGTCAAAAACCACTCTGATCTGATTTGGTTTTTGAGGATGATAGACTCCAAATAGAGGCAAGTACCACCTTTCTTGATGCTCTTCTAGTTCTGGGGCTAGTTCTGCTTGGTCGTTCTCAAATACTTTTTTCATGAACTGAAGAAAGTGTTCTTTCATGTCTGTGCGTCTGTCTAGTGTTCGTCGGAGGGATAAGAGTCTACGCAGAGCCATCGCCCTGTTGTTTGGCAGACAGCGGCGGGGCTTACAGAATGGCAGTGGTGCTACCCAGCTGTTTGCTTGATCCATATAAACCTCTTTGTCCATGATGTCCAAGAATGTTTGATCGTCGACTGACAGAGCTACTTTTTCATCATCAGGATGGCTGTCGAAGACTGTGGCTCCAAGTTCTCTTTTCTCCTCGCCTTGGAGTGAGCAGCCCACATGACTTGGTTGGTGAGTGTTTTTTGACTGAAGTGTCTCTTTCACTTGTATTATGTTAGGACAGGGGCTTAACATGGATGTTCGTCCGTTAGGCAGAGTGTGTGTCTTGTACACTCTGACACTGTCTGGTTTGTGAGTGCGATCCAGACAAACATCTCCTACGATAACCCACCCTAGATCCAGACGCTGGGCGTAGGGGTCATCATGGTTACCGTTGTACTGCTGCCTCACTTTATGTACTCGCAAAATGTCTCTTCCCAGCAGAATGTAGATCTGGGCATTTTTATTGAGTGGTGGGATTTTATCCGCAACAGGTCGGAGATGTGGGAAATGGCGGGCTATTTCAGGTGTGGGGATTTCAGCCCTGTCGTCTGGAATCATTTCACACTCAATGAGAGTTGGAAGCTTGATCTTGATCTTTCCATCACAGGATTCAACCACAAAGTTTCTTGCTCTCCTTCCTGATGTTTCCATAACACCAGAGCAAGTCTTTAATGTGTAGGGAGCTGTTTTTTCACAGAGGCCAAAGTGATTGAAGAACTCAGGGCGAGCGAGTGAACGATTGCTCTGGTCATCTAATACTGCATATGTTTGCATTACCTTTTCTGGTTGATCTTCAGGATAGACTTTGACCAAACATATTTTGCAGCAGGACTTGGCGTTGCTGTTTCCCCCACATACCTCTGTGCACTTTGATGTTACTGCAGGGAGAGCTGCTGGAGGACTCTCGCTGGTCTCCTCCTCCTCACCTTGATCTGCTGGGACTTCTGAGAACCAAGGTGCGGATGTAAGGCTGATGTGTGACTCTTGCTGCCACATTCTCTGCAGATTATGTCTTTGTCACAGTCTTTTGCTCTGTGTTTGGTCGAGCTGCAACACCTGAAGCAGATTTGCTTTTCCTTGAGGTATGTTTTGCGGTCTTCTATAGGTTTGTTGCGGAAAGTGCGGCACTTACTGAGTGGGTGAGGCTTGTTATGTAACGGGCATAGTCTGTCTGGATCTATAGCTCTATTTTCAACTGGGCCTGCAGGAGCTCCTGTGGCTTCAGGAAACACGCCAGTCTTTTTCACAGACACTGGTACTTTGTTATGGTACTTTGTTAGTCATTCTGTCTTGGGGGGCCCTGAGTAACTAGTTTGAGATATCATAAAGCTAGGGTCGTTTCTGGTTTTAGCTTCAGAGCGAACAAACTGTGAGAAGAAAGTGAAAGGGGGGTAAGGGACACGGTTGTATTCTTTGTACCTTGACCCTTGGGAGATCCACTTTTCTTGAATACTGAATGGAAGCTTTTCTAGGATGGGGTTCACTCCACGTGACGTATCAAGATATGCGAGCCCAGGGAGGTATCCTCCTTCCTTTGCATATTCCAGTTCGAGCAAGAGATCTCCAAGCTCTCTTAGTCTCACATTGTCTTTGTTTGTGATTCTGGGAAACTCCTCGATCCTCTTCAGGAGTGAATGCTCAACTGCCTCAGGTGATCCATAGATCTCCTCTAGTCTTTGCCAGACCATGTTCAGTCCTGCAGCTGAGTTGTAGCTGTGTATGACTCGGATTCTTTTTGCTTGTTCTTTGGACGCTGGGCCGAGCCATTTAACCAAGAGGTCTAACTCTTCTCTTGGACTTAGGGCGAGTTCATCAATGACGCCTAGAAAAGAGGTTTTCCACGCCCAATAGTTCTCAGGATGGTCGTCGAACTCCATTAGACCAGATGTGACCAGTTCTCTTCTCATGAGGAATTTTGCAACATCTGGCGTGGCTGCTGTCTGTTGTGGAGAATTGTCAGGGGCCCATCTCTGTTGTGTAGGCTGACTCAGGTAAGTTGAATTCGCCTGTGGGTCTAAATGTGTCTTTTTCTGTGTTTGCACAGGAGGCACACTTGCAGGAATATGTTGTGTGGCATTAACAGCTGGATGGATGTTCATGTCTTTCGGAGTTCATCTTTTGTCCAACTTTCACTATTTCTGGTGGTGAACATGTGTGCATCGATAGGTGTTCTGATGCTTCACGGCTGTGTTGCAAAACGTACTCACTTGTCCTTTGTGCAGCGTTGGATGGCGAGAGGGGTAAGTCAATGTCTTTACGAGAGCCTGTCTCTATATTTTCTGCAGCAGCCACGAACACGGCCTCTTCTGCGGTGGCAGCAGCTGCATCTTTTTCTGTCTTTAGAATGTGCATTTTTGCCTTTAATGCTGCCTCCTCAACCATCATCTCTGCTTCTCTCTTAGCATATGAAGCCTGTGTGTGAGCAGCTTCGGCTCTGGCTCGAGCCTTGAGTGCAGCAGAGCTTGTTGATGATCTGTAACTTGACTGTGTGATGGATCTAGTCACCAAGGACTGTTGTGTTTCTTCTTTGTTTTGTCGTTCAGCCATCTCGCTTGTTTGGATGACGATGGCAACGATGGAATAAGCGTAGAGTTGCTTCGTGAAGAGCTTGGTTTATTACTGTCTTTTTACTATTCTGCCCTCGCTATGTTCTGAATAACTAGACAGATAGTCAACAGCCAGATAATAATGATGAAGAATCCAAGAGTTGCGTTGAGGATAGTGTTTTGTTTTGCTTTCCTCAGTTTTATTTCTTAATTCTTCTATTACAATCTTTTCTGTAAAACTGAAATGACAAAAGGAAATAGACATTACAAAATGTAGTAATGTGTTGCTGTTTACAAACAATAAAATCTGTTTCACAGTCAAAAACATGTATAAATAAAACAGATGTAAATTCTATGGCATAGCGCCACTGCCCTCTACTGGACAAACGGAAAATAGCGTCGGCAGGACGACAGGTGAATTACCGCAACTTCTGCTCATAAACAAAACTCAGTTCCAAATGTAATAAACTGCATTACCAAAGGTAAACAAATAAATAACACAAATATCTTAATGCTTGGCGAGAAAAAACACTTACAGACAAAGATTTCACCAGCGCTGTTATGAAGCAGACCCGTTAGACCCGTTAGTTAGACTTCCTAACTGCCAGCTGTTGCCGTTATTTTGTTCCATCACTAAACGGGTCCGGCTAGGAACTAAAACAAACGCCAGAGGGCGGAAAACATGTGTTTCAGGTTCAAAATGACCGTTTCTGGCTGAGATACAGCTAAAAAGCGGATTTCTGTGAAAACACTGTTTTACCTTCTGATTTTTTAAGGCAAACTATTGAAAACGTCAGAACATTGAAGGAGGGAGTCTATATAGTTGATTTGAGTGACTCCTTTCATTATTGGACTCACCAAACCACTTACCTGTGTTTCAGGTTCAAAATGACCGTTTCTGGCTGAGATACAGCTTAAAAGCGGATTTCTGTGAAAACACTGTTTTACCTTCTGACTTTTTAAGGCAAGCTATTGAAAACGTCAGCAAATTGAAGGAGGGAGTCTATATAGTTGATTTGAGTGACTCCTTTCATCATTGGACTCACCAAACCACTTACCTGTGTTTCAGGTTCAAAATGATCGTTTCTCGGTAAGAAACAGCTAAAAAGCGTATTTCTGTGAAAACACTGTTTTACCTTCTGATTTTTTAAGGGAAGCTATTGAAAACGTCCGAAAATTGAAGGAGGGAGTCTATATAGTTGATTTGAGGGACTCCTTTCATTATTGGACTCACCAAACGTCTTACATGTGTTTCAGGTTCAAAATGACCGTTTCTGGCTGAGATACAGCTAAAAAGCGGATCTCTGTGAAAACACTGTTTTACCTTCTGATTTTTTAAGGCAAGCTATTGAAAACGTCCGAAAATTGAAGAAGGGAGTCTATATAGTTCATTTGAGGGACTCCTTTCATCATTGGACTCACCAAACCACTTACCTGTGTTTCAGGTTCAAAATGACCGTTTCTGGCTGAGATATAGCTTAAAAGCGGATTTGTGTGAAAACACTGTTTTAGCTTCTGATTTTTTAAGGCAAGCTATTGAAAAATGTCCGAAAATTGAAGGAGGGAGTCTATATAGTTGATTTGAGTGACTCCTTTCATCATTGGACTCACCAAACCACTTACCTGTGTTTCAGGTTCAAAATGATCGTTTCTCGGTAAGAAACAGCTAAAAAGCGTATTTCTGTGAAAACACTGTTTTACCTTCTGATTTTTTAAGGGAAGCTATTGAAAACATCCGAAAATTGAAGGAGGGAGTCTATATAGTTGATTTGAGGGACTCCTTTCATCATTGGACTCACCAAACCACTTACCTGTGTTTCAGGTTCAAAATGACCGTTTCTGGCTGAGATACAACTAAAAAGCGGATTTGTGTGAAAACACTGTTTTAGCTTCTGATTTTTTAAGGCAAGCTATTGAAAAACTTCCGAAAATTGAAGGAGGGAGTCTATATAGTTGATTTGAGTGACTCCTTTCATTATTGGACTCACCAAACCACTTACCTGTGTTTCAGGTTCAAAATGACCGTTTCTGGCTGAGATACAGCTAAAAAGCGGATTTCTGTGAAAACACTGTTTTACCTTCTGACTTTTTAAGGCAAGCTATTGAAAACGTCAGCAAATTGAAGGAGGGAGTCTATATAGTTGATTTGAGTGACTCCTTTCATCATTGGACTCACCAAACCACTTACCTGTGTTTCAGGTTCAAAATGACCGTTTCTGGCTGAGATACAGCTAAAAAGCGGATTTCTGTGAAAACACTGTTTTACCTTCTGACTTTTTAAGGCAAGCTATTGAAAACGTCAGCAAATTGAAGGAGGGAGTCTATATAGTTGATTTGAGTGACTCCTTTCATCATTGGACTCACCAAACCACTTACCTGTGTTTCAGGTTCAAAATGATCGTTTCTCGGTAAGAAACAGCTAAAAAGCGTATTTCTGTGAAAACACTGTTTTACCTTCTGATTGTTTAAGGGAAGCTATTGAAAACGTCCGAAAATTGAAGGAGGGAGTCTATATAGTTGATTTGAGGGACTCCTTTCATTATTGGACTCACCAAACGTCTTACATGTGTTTCAGGTTCAAAATGACCGTTTCTGGCTGAGATACAGCTAAAAAGCGGATCTCTGTGAAAACACTGTTTTACCTTCTGATTTTTTAAGGCAAGCTATTGAAAACGTCCGAAAATTGAAGAAGGGAGTCTATATAGTTCATTTGAGGGACTCCTTTCATTATTGGACTCACCAAACCACTTACCTGTGTTTCAGGTTCAAAATGACCGTTTCTGGCTGAGATACAGCTAAAAAGCGGATTTCTGTGAAAACACTGTTTTACCTTCTGACTTTTTAAGGCAAGCTATTGAAAACGTCAGCAAATTGAAGGAGGGAGTCTATATAGTTGATTTGAGTGACTCCTTTCATCATTGGACTCACCAAACCACTTACCTGTGTTTCAGGTTCAAAATGACCGTTTCTGGCTGAGATACAGCTAAAAAGCGGATCTCTGTGAAAACACTATTTTACCTTTTGATTTTTTAAGGCAAGCTATTGAAAACGTCAGAAAATTGAAGGAGGGAGTCTATATAGTTGATTTGAGTGACTCCTTTCGTTATTGGACTCACCAAACCACTTACCTGTGTTTCAGGTTCAAAATGATCGTTTCTCGCTAAGAAACAGCTAAAAAGCGGATTTCTCACTCAATTCAACTATATAAACTCCCTCCTTCAATTTTCTGACGTTTTCAATTCAATTCAATCCAATTTTATTTATATAGCGTCTAATACAACAAAAGTTGCCTCTAGACGCTTTCCAGAGATCCATACCCAGAACATGACCCCCGAGCAATTATTACATAAACAATGGCAGGTAAAAACTCCCCTAGTGGGAAAAAACCGTAAGCCAAACAGTGGCAAGGAAAAACTCCCCTTTAGGAGGGAAGAAACCTTGAGCAGGACCAGGCTCATAAGGGGGAACCCTCCTGCCGAGGGCCAGACTGGTTGGTCAGGGACGGCAACAGCACAGCAGGCAGGTGGAAGCAGCAACGGGATGACCAGGGGTGGGAACCGCAGGCCAGCACGCAGTTCCCGAAGCTCCGGCCCAATCAGCAAGTCCCAGGTTGGGGTGCAGGGTCGGGGAAAGGTTGAAAAGGGGCAGGGCTAGGGAGAGGAGTCTTGAGGGACGAACCTTCGAACCCCCTGCCCAAAAGGGGCCGTTACCCTGCCCCCCTCACTCCCACACTGCAGGATCCGGTGTTTTGCATTCAGAGATGCTCCTCGCCACCGGCAGAGGATGCTGCACCAATAAAATAGAGAAGAGAAAGGGAGGGGGGGGGGGGGGGAGCACAAGAAACTACAGGAGCGACTCTAACACACTAGAGTTTACACTACCTAGAGATTTACCAACACCAGCTAGAGGTTTACTAAACCCTAACTATAGGCTTTACTAAACAGAAATGTTTTAAGTTTAGTTTTAAAGGTGGAGGTGGTGTCAGCCTCCTTAACCCAGATTGGAAGTTGGCTCCATAGTAATGGTGCCTGATAGCAGAATGCCCGCCCTCCAAATCTACATTTGGATACTCTAGGAACTACGAGTAAACCTGCACCCTGAGAACGGAGAGCTCTGACAGGAACATAGGGCACTATCAGGTCTTGCAAATAATGCGGAGCTAAGCCGTTTTGGGCTTTATACGCAAGTAATAACATTTTAAATTGGATTCTGAATTTTACGGGTAACCAATGGAGCGACGCTAACACTGGAGAGACGTGGTCTCTCCTGCTGATTCCTGTCAGTACTCGTGCTGCTGCATTTTGGATCAGCTGGAGCGTATTCAGCAAATTACTTGGACATCCTGCTAACAACACATTACAGTAATCTAGTCTAGAAGATACAAACGCATGAACTAGTTTTTCTGCATCACTCTGCGAGGTGATTTTCCTAATCTTTGCAATATTATGGAGATGGAAAAATTCTATTTTACAAACTTGATTGACATA
This sequence comes from Cololabis saira, assembly GCF_033807715.1. Taxonomy (NCBI): domain Eukaryota; kingdom Metazoa; phylum Chordata; class Actinopteri; order Beloniformes; family Belonidae; genus Cololabis; species Cololabis saira. The sequence goes on along the minus strand of NC_084587.1, from coordinate 57,554,562 downwards.
TGGTTTAAACGACAAATCCTGATCAAAAATAACACCAAGGTTTCTCACAGTTGCACTGGAAGACATTGCAACACCATCTAATCCCTTCCTAATATGCTCTGGACCAAGAATGATAACCTCTGTTTTATCTGAATTTAGAAGCAAGAAATTTCTGGACATCCAGTCCTTGATGTCCCTAAGACATGCCTGAAGTTTAACTAACGGTTCTGTTTCATCCGGCTTCATAGACAAATAGAGCTGCGTATCGTCAGCATAACAATGAAAGTGTATGCCGTGATTCTGGATTATACTTCCCAATGGCTGCATGTGAATCAGAATCAGAATCAGAATACTTTATTGTCAGTGTACCTGGGTACAGTGAGATTTGAAGCAGCATCACCTCTCCAGTGCAATACAAATAGCAGTAGTGCAAACAATAAGAAATATAAAACAATAAGAAATATAAGAAATATAAATAATATAAAAAATATAAAAAAGGTTAAGGTGCATTTGAATCGTTTTTTTTTTTTTACAGATGACAGTACATATGTAGGAATATTGCAGAGTCCGGGAGAAGTATTGCACAGTTAAAAAAGACAGTAACGAGGATAATTCACATGTTGTTCAGGGTGATTATGGCTTTGGGGAAAAAACTGTTTTTGAGTTTGTTTTTGACCTGATGACTCTGTAGCGTCTACCTGAAGGCAGCAGGACAAACAGGTCAGAGCCGGGGTGGGAGCTGTCTTTAATGATTTTAGTGGCTCTGCTGAGGCAGCGGGAGGTGTAAATGTGTGTGAGGGGGAGTGGGGGGGTGGGGGGGGTAGCCGATGATCCTCTGCGCTGCTTTCACCACCCTCTGCAGCCTTCCTCTGTCCGCAGCAGTGCAGCTGCCGTACCAGACTGTAATGCAGTACGTCAGCAGGCTCTGGATGGATGAGAGGTAGAAGGTCAGCAGCAGGCTGAAGTCCAGCTTGTATCTCCTGAGGACCCTCAGGAAGTGCAGCCGCTGCTGAGCCTTTTTTGTGATGGCGGTGATGTTCTCAGACCAGGAGATGCTGTCGGAGATGAGGAGGCCAAGAAACCGGAAGGAGTGGACCCTTTCCACTCTCTGGCCGTTGATGTAGAGGGGGGCTGGGTCGGTGTTCTGTTTCCTGAAGTTGACAATGATCCCCTTGGTTTTCCCGGTGTTCAGAGTGAGGTTGTTCTCTGAGCACCAGGCTGTCAACTTCAGGACCTCCTCTCTGTAGGCTGCCTCGTCCCCCTTTGAGATGAGTCCAACCACCGTAGTGTCGTCCGCAAACTTCACTATCAGGTTGTTGTTGTGGGTCGAACTGCAGTCATTGGTGTAGAGGCTGTACAGGAAGGGGCTCAGCACACAGCCCTGTGGCGAGCCGGTGCTCAGCAGGCGGGTGGAGGACAGGTGGGGGCCGAGTCTCACATTCTGGGGACGGTTGGTGAGAAAGTTTTTTATCCAGGTGCATGTGAGAGGGGGCAGGCCGATGGAGGTCAGTTTTCTGATGAGGATGTCTGGGATTATCGTGTTGAAGGCGGAGCTATAGTCCACGATAAGCATCCGGACGTAGCTCTGCTGCTGCTCAAGGTGGGTCAGAGCAGAGTGTAGAGCTACAGCGATGGCATCCTCAGTGGATCTATTTGCTCGATAGGCGAACTGGAATGGGTCAATGTCCAGGGGGAGGTGGTTCTTAATGTGGTAAAGAACTAGTCTCTCGAGGCACTTGGTGATTACCGGGGTGAGGGCCACTGGGCGGTAATCATTAAGGCTGGTGGCGGGAGACTTTTTCGGCACCGGGATGATGGTAGCTGACTTCAGGCAGGACGGGACGACTGCCTGGGCCAGGGAGGTGTTGAAGATCCTGGTGAAGGTGGGGGTGAGCTGGTGGGCGCATGCGCTGAGCACCTTGCCTGGAACTCCGTCTGGGCCGGCAGCTTTCTTGGTGTTCACTGTCAGGAGCACCCGTCTGACGTCATGCTCCTGTACAGTGGAGTGATGGAGGATCCTGCTGTGGTGTCTCAAAGTGAGCAAAGAAGCCATTCAGCTCCTCTGCTCGTGGTGCACTCAGGTCTGCGGTTGACACATCACTGCCTCTGAAGTTAGTGATGTGTTGTATTCCCCGCCACACCTCCCGGGAGTTGTTACTGGACAGGTGGGACTTTATTCTCATCCTGTGGTCCGTCCGCTTTGGCTTTCTTAATTCCTTTATGGCCCTTTTCCACTAGTCCCGCCTCAGCTCGGTTCTACCCGCCACGGCCCCGTCTTGCGCTTTTGCACTAGGGGCTGAGACGGGTAGAGCCGCTCCAAGCCGATACTATTTCTGTAACCATTCTGGCGAGGTTCTATCCGGGCTGAGCCGGGACTATTTCTGACGTCACCATCCTCCGCGCCACTGATTGGTCGGGGGGCGGGGCCGTCATCACCCTCCGTGCCACTGATTGGTCGGGGGGCCGGGCCGTCAGACGTTTGAATCAGGAAGCGGGAGTCAGCGCAAGCGCGACTCGCGGCGATTTTATTATAAAGCGCAAAACGTCTGTTTGGTGATCCAACTCTGAGGTGCAGATGTTCATAAACCTGGTGGCTGAGGAGAGAATTAAAGGGATGTAGACGGGCTGTTTTACTCTCAGCCGCTTGCGGCTCCAGCTGATTTCTGATCAGCGCCGACATGAACAAAGCGGTTGCGCAATCGAGTACGTCACAGCAGCTTCACCCCAACCTGCCCACTTCTCCCCTGGCTGTGGAAAAACAAACAGGGACAAAACGGGTAGAGGCGGGTAGAGGGGTGATGAGCCGAGTCGGGCCGAGTAAAGACTAGTGCAAAAGGGCCATTAGACAGGTCAGCTCGACTAGCTCTGTACAGAGCTCTGTCACCTGACCTGAAGGTGGCGTTGCGGGCCCTGAGGAGTGAGCGGACCTGGTTAGTCATCCAGGGTTTCTGGTTCGGAAAAACCCGGACGGTTTTTTCTACAGTCACATTCCCAATACAGAACTTGATGTAGTCCAGTACTGTGTCTGTGAAAGTATCCAGCTCCTGATGTTCAAATAAGTCCCACTCAGTCCGGTCGAAGCAGTCCCGGAGATCTGGAAGTGCATGGTCAGGCCAGGTTGTGATTGTCTTTGTAGTGGGCCTGGCTCTGCGTCTGAAGGGGGTGTATGCAGGGGACAGCAGTAGGGAAAGATGGTCTGATTGTCCGAGGTGGGGGAGGGGTGTGGCTCTGTAAGCACGTTTGTAAGCACATGTTGGTATAAACGTGATCCAGAGTGTTCTCTCCCCTGGTGGGGCATTTAACGTGTTGATAAAAATTCGGCAGCACAGTCTTTAGATTGGCCTTGTTAAAGTCTCCTGCCATAACGTGAACACCATCTGGGTGGGCCCGCTGATGTTCATTAATGGTGTTCAGCAGGAGAGAGAGCGCTGTGTTTACGCAGGCATCAGGCGGGATGTAAACAGCCGTGATGATCAAAGCAGCAGCAGCAGCAGCTCCAACCACCAGCAGCAGCAGCACCAACCACCAGCAGCAGCTCAAACCAGCAGCAGTTCCAACCACAAGCAGCAGCTCCAACCACCAGCAGCAGCAGCTCCAACCACCAGCAGCAGCTCCAACCTCCAGCAGCAGCTCCAACCAGCAGCAGCTCCAACCACCAGCAGCAGCTCCAACCTCCAGCAGCAGCTCCAACAAGCAGCAGCTCCAACCACCACCAGCAGCTCCAACCAGCAGCAGCAGCTCCAACCACCAGCAGCTCCAACCACCAGCAGCACCAGCTCCAACCTCCAGCAGCAGCAGCTCCAACCAGCAGCAGCTCCAAGCAGCAGCAGCTCCAACCACCAGCAGCAGCAGCTCCAACCATCAACAGCTCCAACCAGCAGCAGCAGCAGCTCCAACCACCAGCAGCAGCAGCTCCAACCACCAGCAGCAGCTCCAACCAGCAGCAGCTCCAACCAGCAGCAGCTCCAACCACCAGCAGCAGCTCCAACCACCAGCAGCAGCAGCTCCAACCTCCAGCAGCAGCTCCAACCACCAGCAGCAGCTCCAACCACCAGCAGCAGCTACAACCTCCAGCAGCAGCAGCTCCAACAACCTCCAGCAGCAGCTCCAACCAGCAGCAGCAGCAGCAGCTCCAACCACCAGCAGCAGCTCCAACCACCAGCAGCAGCAGCTTCAACCTCCAGCAGCAGCTCCAAAAACCAGGAGCAGCAGCTCCAACCTCCAGCAGCAGCAGCTCCAACCAGCAGCAGCTCCAACCAGCAGAAGCAGCAGCTCCAACCATCAACAGCTCCAACCAGCAGCAGCTCCAACCACCAGCAGCAGCAGCTCCAACCACCACCAGCAGCAGCTCCAACCACCAACAGCAGCTCCAACCACCAGCAGCAGCAGCTCCAACAATCAACAGCTCCAACCAGCAGCAGCTCCAACCAGCAGCAGCAGCAGCTCCAACCACCAGCAGCAGCAGCTCCAACAGCCAGTAGCAGCTCCAACCACCAGCAGCAGCAGCTCCAACCACTAGCAGCAGCAGCTCCAACCAAGAGCAGCAGCTCCAACCAGCAGCAGCGCCAACCAGCAGCAGCAGCTCCAACCACCAGCACCTCCTAACACCAGAAGCAGCAACTCCAGCCTCCAACAGCAGCAGCTCCAACCACCAGCAGCAGCTCCCACCACCAGCAGCAGCAGCAGCTCAAACCACCAGCAGCAGCAGCTCCAACCAGCAGCAGCTCCAACCAGCAGCAGCAGCTCCAACCAGCAGCAGCTCCAACCAGCAGCAGCTCCAACCACCAGCAGCAGCTCCAACAACCAGCAGCAGCTCCAACCAACACCAGCAGCTCCAACCAGCAGCAGCTCCAACCACCAGCAGCAGCTCCAACCACCACCAGCAGCAGCTCCAACCACCAGCAGCTCCAACCAGCAGCAGCAGCTCCAACCACCAGAAGTAGCTCCAACCACCAGCCGCAGCTCCAACCTCCAGCAGCAGCTCCAACCACCAGCACCTCCAACCACCAGCAGCAGCTCCAACCACCAGCAGCAGCTCCAACAACCAGCAGCAGCTCAAACCACCAGCAGCAGCAGCTCCAACCACCAGCAGCAGCTCCAACCACCAGCAGCAGCAGCTCCAACCAGCAGCAGCAGCTCCAACCACCAGCAGCAGCTCCAACCACCACCAGCAGCAGCTCCAACCACCACCAGCAGCTCCAACCACCAGCAGCAGCTCCAACCAGCAGCAGCTACAACCAGCAGCAGCACCAGCTCCAACCACCACCAGCAGCAGCTCCAACCACCAGCAGCAGCTCCAACCAGCAGCAGCTCCAACCAGCAGCAGCTCCAACCACCAGCAGCAGCTCCAACCACCAGCAGCAGCTCCAACCACCAGCAGCAGCAGCAGCTCCAACCACCAGCAGCAGCTCCAACCACCAGCAGCAGCTCCAACCACCAGCAGCAGCTCCAACCAGCAGCAGCTCCAACCACCAGCAGCAGCTCCAACCAGCAGCAGCAGCTCCAACCACCAGCACCTCCAAACACCAGGAGCAGCAGCTCCAACCACCAGCACCTCCAAACACCAGGAGCAGCAGCTCCAACCTCCAGCACCAGCAGCTCCAACCACCAGCAGCAGCTCCAACCACCAGCAGCAGCAGCTCCAACCACCACCAGCAGCAGCTCCAACCACCAGCAGCAGGAGCTCCAACAATCAACAGCTCCAACCAGCAGCAGCTCCAACCACCAGCAGCAGCAGCTCCAACCACCAGCAGTAGCAGCTCCAACAGCAAGCAGCAGCTCCAACCACCAGCAGCAGCAGCTCCAACCACCAGCGGCAGCAGCTCCAACCAACAGCAGCAGCTCCAACCAGCAGCAGCAGCGCCAACCAGCAGCAGCAGCTCCAACCACCAGCAGCAGCTCCAACAGCCAGCAGCAGCTCCAACCACCAGCAGCAGCAGCTCCAACAGCCAGCAGCAGCTCCAACCACCAGCAGCAGCGCCAACCAGCAGCAGCAGCTCCAACCACCAGCAGCAGCTCCAACCACCAGCAGCAGCTCCAACAACCAGCAGCAGCTGCAACCACCAGCAGCAGCAGCAGCTCCAACCACCAGCAGCAGCTCCAACCACCAGCAACAGCAGCAGCTCCAACCAGCAGCAGCTCCACCCACCAGCAGCAGCTCCAACCACCACCAGCAGCAGCTCCAACTACCAAAAGCAGCTCCAACTACCAGCAGCAGCTCCAAACACCAGCAGAAGCTCCAACCAGCAGCAGCAGCTCCAACTAGCAGCAGCTCCAACCACCAGCAGCAGCTCCAACCACCACCAGCAGCTCCAACCACCAGCAGCAGCTCCACCCACCACCAGCAGCTCCATCCACCAGCAGCAGCAGCTCCAACTAGCAGCACCTCCAACCAGCAGAAGCAGCTCCAACCACCAGCAGCAGCTCCAACCACCACCAGCAGCTCCAACCAGCAGCAGCAGCTCCAAACAGCAGCAGCAGCTCCAACCTCCAGCAGCAGCTCCAACCACCAGAAGCTCCAACCACCAGCATCAGTTCCAACCTCCAGCAGCAGCTCCAACCAGCAGCAGCTCCAACCACCAGCAGCAGCTCCAACCAGCAGCAGCAGCTCCAACCACCAGCAGCAGCTCCAACCACAAGCAGCTCCAACCACCAGCAGCAGCAGCTCCAACCAGCAGCAGCAGCTCCAACCACCACCAGCAGCTCCAACTAGCAGCAGCAGCTCCAACCAGCAGCAGCTCCAACCACCAGCAGCAGCTCCAACCACCAGCAGCAGCTCCAACCACCAGCAGCTACAACCACCAGCAGCAGCTCCACCCACCAGCAGCAGCAGCTCCAACCACCAGCAGCAGCTCCAACCACCAGCATCAGCAGCTCCAACCAGCAGCAGCTCCAACCACCAGCAGCAGCTCCAACCAGCAGCAGCAGCTCCAACCACCACCAGCAGCAGCTCCAACTACCAGCAGCAGCTCCAACCAGCAGCAGCAGCTCCAACCAGCAGCAGCTCCAACCACCAGCAACAGCTCCAACCACCAGCAGCAGCAGCTCCAACCATCAACAGCTCCAACCAGCAGCAGCTCCAACCACCAGCAGCAGCAGCTCCAACCACCAGCAGCAGCTCCAACCACCAGAAGCAGCTCCAACCACCACCAGCAGCAGCTCCAACCAGCAGCAGCAGCTCCAACCAGCAGCAGCAGCTCCAACCACCAGCAGCAGCAGCTCCAACGAACAGCAGCAGCTCCAACCACCAGCACCTCCAACCACCAGCAGCAGCTCCAACCACCAGCAGCAGCTCCAACTAGCAGCAGCTCCAACTAGCAGCAGCTCCAACCACCACCAGCAGCTCCAACCACCAACAGCAGCTCCAACCACCAGCAGCAGCTCCAACCACCACCAGCAGCAGCTCCAACCAGCAGCAGCAGCTCCAACCACCAGCAGGATCAGCTCCAACCATCAACAGCTCCAACCAGCAGCAGCTCCAACCACCAGCAGCAGCTCCAACCACCAGCAGAGGCAGCTCCAACCACCAGCAGCAGCTCCAACCACCAGCAACAGCTGCAACCACCAGCAGCAGCTCCAACCAGCAGCAGCAGCAGCAGCTCCAACCTCCAGCAGCAGCTCCAACCTCCAGCAGCAGCAGCTCCAACCACCACCAGCAGCAGCTCCAACCAGCAGCAGCAGCTCCAACCACCAGCAGCAGCTCCAACAACTAGCAGCAGCTCCAACCACCAGCAGCAGCTCCGACCCCCACCAGCAACTCCAACCACCAGCAGCAGCTCCAACCACCACCAGCAGCTCCAACCACCAGCAGCAGCTCCAACCAGCAGCAGCTACAACCAGCAGCAGCACCAGCTCCAACCACCACCAGCAGCAGCTCCAACCACCAGCAGCAGCTCCAACCAGCAGCAGCTCCAACCAGCAGCAGCTCCAACCACCAGCAGCAGCTCCAACCACCAGCAGCAGCTCCAACCACCAGCAGCAGCAGCTCCAACCACCAGCAGCAGCTCCAACCACCAGCAGCAGCTCCAACGACCAGCAGCAGCTCCAACCAGCAGCAGCTCCAACCACCAGCAGCAGCTCCAACCAGCAGCAGCAGCTCCAACCACCAGCACCTCCAAACACCAGGAGCAGCAGCTCCAACCACCAGCACCTCCAAACACCAGGAGCAGCAGCTCCAACCTCCAGCACCAGCAGCTCCAACCACCAGCAGCAGCTCCAACCACCACCAGCAGCAGCTCCAACCACCAGCAGCAGGAGCTCCAACAATCAACAGCTCCAACCAGTAGCAGCTCCAACCACCAGCAGCAGCAGCTCCAACCACCAGCAGTAGCAGCTCCAATTCAATTTCAATTCAATTCAATTTTATTTATATAGCGTCTAATACAACAGAGTTGTCTCTAGACGCTTTACAGAGACCCATACCCAGAACATGACCCCCGAGCAGTTATTACATAAACAATGGCAGGTAAAAACTCCCCTAGTGGGAGAAAAACCTTAAGCCAAACAGTGGCAAGGAAAAACTCCCCTTTAGGAGGGAAGAAACCTTGAGCAGGACCAGGCTCATCAGGGGGGACCCTCCTGCCGAGGGCCAGACTGGTGGGTCAGGGACGGCAACAGCACAGCAGGCAGGTGGAAGCAGCAACGGGATGACCGGGGGTGGGGACCGCAGGCCAGCACACAGCTCCCGAAGCTCCGGCCCAATCAGCAAGTCCCAGGTTGGGGTGCAGGGTCAGGAAAAGACTTGTGCTCCGTAATGCAAGCTACAAGCCACCCACGGCCACCTGCAGGACAAAAGAGAGAAAAGGGAGGAGAAGGGGGGGCCAGCAACGGGATGACCAGGGGTGGGGACCGCAGGCCAGCACGCAGCTCCCGAAGCTCCGGCCCAATCAGCAAGTCCCAGGTTGGGGTGCAGGGTCGGGGAAAGACTTGTGCTCCGTAATGCAAGCTACAAGCCACCCACGACCACCTGCAGGTTCCGGTGTCCGGCAAAGGATGCTGCAACATGGACAAAAGAGAGAAAGGGAGGAGAAGGGGGGGCCAGCACAAGAAACCACAGGAGCGACTCTGACACACTAAAGTTTACACTACCTAGAGATTTACCAACACCAGCTAGAGGTTTACTAAACACTAACTATAGGCTTTACTAAACAGAAATGTTTTAAGTTTAGTTTTAAAGGTGGAGGTGGTGTCAGCCCCCTTAACCCAGATTGGAAGTTGGTTCCATAGTAGTGGCGCCTGATAGCAGAACGCCCGCCCTCCAAATCTACATTTAGATACTCTAGGAACTACAAGTAAACCTGCACTCTGAGAACGGAGAGCTCTGACAGGAACATAAGGTACTATCAGGTCTTGCAAATAATGCGGAGCTAAGCCGTTTTGGGCTTTATACGCAAGTAATACAATTTTAAATTGGATTCTGAATTTTACGGGTAACCAATGGAGCGACGCTAACACTGGAGAGACGTGGTCTCTCCTGCTAATTCCTGTCAGTACTCGTGCTGCTGCATTTTGGATCAGCTGGAGCCTATTCAGCAAATTACTTGGACATCCTGCTAACAACACATTACAGTAATCTAGTCTAGAAGATACAAACGCATGAACTAGTTTTTCTGCATCACTCTGTGAGAGGATTTTCCTAATCTTTGCAATATTACGGAGATGGAAAAAGGCTATTTTACAAACCTGATTGACATATGGTTTAAACGACAAATCCTGATCGAAAATAACACCAAGATTTCTCACAGTTGCACTGGAAGCCATCGCAACACCATCTAATCCCTTCCTAAGATGCTCTGGACCAAGAATGATAACCTCTGTTTTATCTGAATTTAGAAGCAGGAAATTTCTGGACATCCAGTCCTTGATGTCCCTAAGACATGCCTGAAGTTTAACTAACGGTTCTGTTTCATCCGGCTTCATAGACAAATAGAGCTGCGTATCATCAGCATAACAATGAAAGTGTATGCCGTGATTCTGGATTATACTTCCCAACGGCTGCATGTATAAACTGAACAAGATTGGCCCTAGCACTGAACCCTGCGGAACACCATAACAGACCCTTGACTGTTCTGAAGAAACCTCATGTACATGTACAAACTGGAACCTGTCAGATAGATATGATTTAAACCAACATAGAGCTGTCCCTTTAATCCCAACAACATGCTCTAACCTGTGCAGTAAAATGCCATGATCTATAGTGTCAAAAGCAGCACTGAGGTCCAGTAGAACCAGTATGGACACTAATCCCTTATCTGAGGCCATAAGGAGGTCATTCGTGACTCGAACAAGTGCTGTCTCTGTGCTATGATGCATTCTGAACCCTGACTGAAAGACTTCAAACAGATCATTTCTATACAAATAGTCACATAACTGGCTTGAAACTGCCTTTTCCAGAATTTTAGACACAAATGGAAGGTTGGAAATTGGTCTATAATTAGCTAAGGTGTCTGGGTCAAGAGAAGGTTTTTTAAGTAAAGGTTTAATTACTGCGACTTTGAAAACCTGTGGTACATATCCTAAACTTAGGGATAAGTTAATTTGGTCCAGTATTGTCGTACCAATAAGAGAAAAAATATGTTTGAATAGTCGAGTCGGGATGGGGTCTAACATACATGTGGTTGACTTAGCTCTATTAACGAGTGAAGTCAGCTCAGGGAGGTCTATAGGATCAAAACAGTCTAGAGACAAGTCAGAGCCTAGGGAAGTCGCTAAAGCTGAAGAAACACCTACAACCGGCTGGTTGATTTCTTCTCTAATTCTCGCGATTTTACTGTTGAAGAAGCCCATAAAGTCCTCACTACTGAGAGCTGCAGGAATGCACGGCTCAACAGAGTTGTGACTCTTTGTCAGCCTGGCTACAGTGCTGAACAGAAAACGTGGGTTACTTTTGTTATCCTCTATCAACGTTGAATAATAAGCTGTTCTGGCTTTGCGAATGGCTTTTTTATATACTATTACAATATCTTTCCATTCACGATGAGAGTCTACAGACCTACAAGAGTACCACTTCCTTTCCATTTTACGCACGTTTTGTTTCAACATGCGGATATCTGAATTATACCAGGGAGTTAAGCTCCTGTGGCTAGAAACCCTCCTTTTCAAAGGAGCAACTTCATCTAAAGCTGAATGCAACAAATCAGCAGTGTTACTAGCAAGGAAATCAACATCTGCAGAGGTAGAACCCAGGTCACTGGCCTCGACTACATCACTATTTCGCACTGTCGTAAGATAAGCAATGGCCTCCCTAAATTTAACAATAACTTCATCAGACAAACATCTGCTAAAATAATACCTCCTATTTTGCACTTCAACATCAACAAAATTAAATTCAAACGTTATTAAGTAATGGTCGGATAAAAGGGAGTTTACAGGTGACACCAACAGACCATCAGTTTCAACACCGTAGGTGAGAACGAGATCGAGAGTATGATTAAAACAGTGCGTCGGTTTATCCACTTTTTGTGAGATACCCATTGATTCTAGAAGAGAATCGAAGGCTAATTTAAGATTATTGCTTTCAACATCCATATGAATGTTAAAATCCCCCACTATGATGAATTTATCTGTGCTGATCAATAATCCAGAAAGGAAATCTGAAAATTCAGACAAAAACTCCAGATACGCACCAGCAGGGGGCCGGTACACTACCACTAACACAACTGGCTTCTCTGATTTCCGGCTCGGAAATTTCAGACCAAGCATGAGGCTTTCAAATGTATTATAGTTGCACTTAGGTTCAATTTTTGTTTGGAGACCGGAGTTATAAATTGCTGCGACTCCTCCGCCTCGGCCCGTGCTTCTAGGAATGTGATGATTAAAGTAGCCGGGCGGAGTTGATTCATTCAAACTAACATACTCTTCCTCCTGTAACCATGTTTCTGTTAAGCAGAAAATATCACTCCTGCTCTCTGTAATTATATCATTTACTAACAGAGACTTAGAGCTTAATGATCGTATATTTAGTAGTCCGCATCTAATTTTTCGGTCTGTAATTGGTACCAAATGTACATTGGTTTTAATTTTTACAAGGTTATCTTGGTTAACGCCTCTATAACGCTGCACCTGGTGAACTTTTGGAGGGCGGGGAACTGCAACCACTTCTATTTTGCTAGGCACCTGGCCAGAGTCGCCAATATCATGTAATCCTACAGTTTTAGAGTCGCTAATTACATAATGCAATCCTACAGTTTTGTTGGCAGGCGTTGGTCCTTGAGAAGCAACAGATGTGTCGCTGAGTGGGGAAAAACGGTTAGACACATGAAGCGGGTGGTGGTGTTCTGTGAGCCCTTTAAGACTACCCTTCCTCCGAACCGTCACCCAGCTGCCCTGCCTGGCCGGCTGCCGGGGAGCTGCAGGGGAGCGGTTACGCTCAGCTGCTACGGGCCGGTCCGCAGAGGATTCTATCGGACTATGGTCTAGTTGGCCAAACCGGACCTCTAACTGACTGAGCCTCGCCTCCAGCCCTGCAAATAAGCTACACTTTAAGCACTTACCGTCTTCACTAAAGGAGGCAGAGGAATAACTAAACATTTCACACACTGAGCAGGAAAGAGGTGAAGCGGTGGGAGCCGGAGCGGCCATGCTAAGATGCTAACGGAGGCTAACGGACAGAAAATGTATCGGTGATTGGTGACAGTGAAAGTTACGGAAGAGAAAATGAGCGAGTGTTGAAATAAAGACAGTAATGTACCAGATATAGTGCTATTTTACCAGAAAACAGTCTAAGTTTTAGATAAAAAGTCGGGAGAGATCTGAGCCTGCAAACGCCGTGAGACGGCAGCAGCACAGACCGCAAACACCAGGAAGTGACGCGATGCGAGACGCAATACGTTACCCAATCAGCAAGCAGCAGCTCCAACCACCAGCAGCAGCAGCTCCAACCACCAGCAGCAGCAGCTCCAACCAACAGCAGCAGCTCCAACCAGCAGCAGCAGCGCCAACCAGCAGCAGCAGCTCCAACCACCAGCAGCAGCTCCAACAGCCAGCAGCAGCTCCAACCACCAGCAGCAGCAGCTCCAACAGCCAGCAGCAGCTCCAACCACCAGCAGCAGCGCCAACCAGCAGCAGCAGCTCCAACCACCAGCAGCAGCTCCAACCACCAGCAGCAGCTCCAACAACCAGCAGCAGCTGCAACCACCAGCAGCAGCAGCAGCTCCAACAACCAGCAGCAGCTCCAACCACCAGCAACAGCAGCAGCTCCAACCAGCAGCAGCTCCACCCACCAGCAGCAGCTCCAACCACCACCAGCAGCAGCTCCAACTACCAAAAGCAGCTCCAACTACCAGCAGCAGCTCCAAACACCAGCAGAAGCTCCAACCAGCAGCAGCAGCTCCAACTAGCAGCAGCTCCAACCACCACCAGCAGCTCCAACCACCAGCAGCAGCTCCAACCACCACCAGCAGCTCCATCCACCAGCAGCAGCAGCTCCAACTAGCAGCACCTCCAACCAGCAGAAGCAGCTCCAACCACCAGCAGCAGCTCCAACCACCACCACCAGCAGCTCCAACCAGCAGCAGCAGCTCCAACCAGCAGCAGCAGCTCCAACCTCCAGCAGCAGCTCCAACCACCAGAAGCTCCAACCACCAGCATCAGCTCCAACCTCCAGCAGCAGCTCCAACCAGCAGCAGCTACAACCACCAGCAGCAGCTCCAACCAGCAGCAGCTCCAACCACCAGCAGCAGCTCCAACCAGCAGCAGCAGCTCCAACCACCAGCAGCAGCTCCAACCACCAGCAGCAGCTCCAACCACCAGCAGCAGCAGCTCCAACCACCAGCAGCAGCTCCAACCACCAGCAGCAGCTCCAACCACCAGCAGCAGCTCCAACCAGCAGCAGCTCCAACCACCAGCAGCAGCTCCAACCAGCAGCAGCAGCTCCAACCACCAGCACCTCCAAACACCAGGAGCAGCAGCTCCAACCACCAGCACCTCCAAACACCAGGAGCAGCAGCTCCAACCTCCAGCACCAGCAGCTCCAACCACCAGCAGCAGCTCCAACCACCAGCAGCAGCAGCTCCAACCACCACCAGCAGCAGCTCCAACCACCAGCAGCAGGAGCTCCAACAATCAACAGCTCCAACCAGCAGCAGCTCCAACCACCAGCAGCAGCAGCTCCAACCACCAGCAGTAGCAGCTCCAACCAGCAGCAGCAGCTCCAACCACCAGCAGCAGCAGCTGCAACCACCAGCAGCAGCTCCAACAGCCAGCAGCAGCTCCAACCACCAGCAGCAGCAGCTCCAACAGCCAGCAGCAGCTCCAACCACCAGCAGCAGCTCCAACCACCAGCAGCAGCGCCAACCAGCAGCAGCAGCTCCAACCACCAGCAGCAGCTCCAACCACCAGCAGCAGCTCCAACAACCAGCAGCAGCTGCAACCACCAGCAGCAGCAGCAGCTCCAACCACCAGCAGCAGCTCCAACCACCAGCAACAGCAGCAGCTCCAACCAGCAGCAGCTCCACCCACCAGCAGCAGCTCCAACCACCACCAGCAGCAGCTCCAACTACCAAAAGCAACTCCAACTACCAGCAGCAGCTCCAAACACCAGCAGAAGCTCCAACCAGCAGCAGCAGCTCCAACTAGCAGCAGCTCCAACCACCAGCAGCAGCTCCAACCACCACCAGCTGCTCCAACCACCAGCAGCAGCTCCAACCACCACCAGCAGCTCCATCCACCAGCAGCAGCAGCTCCAACCACCACCAGCAGCTCCAACCAGCAGCAGCAGCTCCAACCAGCAGCAGCAGCTCCAACCTCCAGCAGCAGCTCCAACCACCAGAAGCTCCAACCACCAGCATCAGCTCCAACCTCCAGCAGCAGCTCCAACCAGCAGCAGCTCCAACCAGCAGCAGCTCCAACCACCAGCAGCAGCTCCAACCAGCAGCAGCAGCTCCAACCACCAACAGCAGCTCCAACCACAAGCAGCTCCAACCACCAGCAGCAGCAGCTCCAACCAGCAGCAGCAGCTCCAACCACCACCAGCAGCTCCAACCAGCAGCAGCAGCTCCAACCAGCAGCAGCTCCAACCACCAGCAGCAGCTCCAACCACCAGCAGCAGCTCCAACCACCAGCAGCAGCTCCACCCACCAGCAGCAGCAGCTCCAACCACCAGCAGCAGCTCCAACCACCAGCATCAGCAGCTCCAACCACCAGCAGCAGCTCCAACCAGCAGCAGCAGCTCCAACCACCACCAGCAGCAGCTCCAACTACCAGCAGCAGCTCCAACCAGCAGCAGCAGCTCCAACCAGCAGCAGCTCCAACCACCAGCAACAGCTCCAACCACCAGCAGCAGCAGCTCCAACCATCAACAGCTCCAACCAGCAGCAGCTCCAACCACCAGCAGCAGCAGCTCCAACCACCAGCAGCAGCTCCAACCACCAGAAGCAGCTCCAACCACCACCAGCAGCAGCTCCAACCAGCAGCAGCAGCTCCAACCAGCAGCAGCAGCTCCAACCACCAGCAGCAGCAGCTCCAACGAACAGCAGCAGCTCCAACCAGCAGCACCTCCAACCACCAGCAGCAGCTCCAACCAGCAGCAGCAGCTCCAACCACCAGCAGCAGCTCCAACCACCAGCAGCAGCTCCAACAACCAGCAGCAGCTGCAACCACCAGCAGCAGCAGCAGCTCCACCCACCAGCAGCAGCTCCAACCACCAGCAACAGCAGCAGCTCCAACCAGCAGCAGCTCCACCCACCAGCAGCAGCTCCAACCACCACCAGCAGCAGCTCCAACTACCAAAAGCAACTCCAACTACCAGCAGCAGATCCAAACACCAGCAGAAGCTCCAACCAGCAGCAGCAGCTCCAACTAGCAGCAGCTCCAACCACCAGCAGCAGCTCCAACCACCACCAGCTGCTCCAACCACCAGCAGCAGCTCCAACCACCACCAGCAGCTCCATCCACCAGCAGCAGCAGCTCCAACCACCACCAGCAGCTCCAACCAGCAGCAGCAGCTCCAACCAGCAGCAGCAGCTCCAACCTCCAGCAGCAGCTCCAACCACCAGAAGCTCCAACCACCAGCATCAGCTCCAACCTCCAGCAGCAGCTCCAACCAGCAGCAGCTCCAACCAGCAGCAGCTCCAACCACCAGCAGCAGCTCCAACCAGCAGCAGCAGCTCCAACCACCAACAGCAGCTCCAACCACAAGCAGCTCCAACCACCAGCAGCAGCAGCTCCAACCAGCAGCAGCAGCTCCAACCACCACCAGCAGCTCCAACCAGCAGCAGCAGCTCCAACCAGCAGCAGCTCCAACCACCAGCAGCAGCTCCAACCACCAGCAGCAGCTCCAACCACCAGCAGCTACAACCACCAGCAGCAGCTCCACCCACCAGCAGCAGCAGCTCCAACCACCAGCAGCAGCTCCAACCACCAGCATCAGCAGCTCCAACCAGCAGCAGCTCCAACCACCAGCAGCAGCTCCAACCAGCAGCAGCAGCTCCAACCACCACCAGCAGCAGCTCCAACTACCAGCAGCAGCTCCAACCAGCAGCAGCAGCTCCAACCAGCAGCAGCTCCAACCACCAGCAACAGCTCCAACCACCAGCAGCAGCAGCTCCAACCATCAACAGCTCCAACCAGCAGCAGCTCCAACCACCAGCAGCAGCAGCTCCAACCACCAGCAGCAGCTCCAACCACCAGAAGCAGCTCCAACCACCACCAGCAGCAGCTCCAACCAGCAGCAGCAGCTCCAACCAGCAGCAGCAGCTCCAACCACCAGCAGCAGCAGCTCCAACGAACAGCAGCAGCTCCAACCAGCAGCACCTCCAACCACCAGCAGCAGCTCCAACCACCAGCAGCAGCTCCAACTAGCAGCAGCTCCAACTAGCAGCAGCTCCAACCACCACCAGCAGCTCCAACCACCAACAGCAGCTCCAACCACCAGCAGCAGCTCCAACCACCACCAGCAGCAGCTCCAACCAGCAGCAGCAGCTCCAACCACCAGCAGGATCAGCTCCAACCATCAACAGCTCCAACCAGCAGCAGCTCCAACCACCAGCAGCAGCTCCAACCACCAGCAGAGGCAGCTCCAACCACCAGCAGCAGCTCCAACCACCAGCAACAGCTGCAACCACCAGCAGCAGCTCCAACCAGCAGCAGCAGCAGCAGCTCCAACCTCCAGCAGCAGCTCCAACCTCCAGCAGCAGCAGCTCCAACGACCACCAGCAGCAGCTCCAACCAGCAGCAGCAGCTCCAACCACCAGCAGCAGCTCCAACAACCAGCAGCAGCTCCAACCACCAGCAGCAGCAGCTCCAACCACCAGCAGCAGCAGCTCCAACCACCAGCAGCAGCTCCAACCACCAGCAGCAGCAGCTCCAACCAGAGGCAGCAGCTCCAACCACCAGCAGCAGCTCCAACCACCAGCAGCAGCTCCAACAACCAGCAGCAGCTCCAACCACCACCGGCAGAAGCTCCAACCACCAGCAGCAGCTCCAACCACCAGCAGCAGCAGCCCCAACCAGCAGCAGCAGCTCCAACCACCAGCAGCAGCTCCAACCACCATCAGCAGCAGCTCCAACTACCACCAGCAGCTCCAACTACCAGCAGCAGCTCCAACCACCAGCAGCAGCTCCAACCAGCAGCAGCAGCTCCAACTAGCAGCAGCTCCAACCACCAGCAGCAGCTCTGACCCCCACCAGCAACTCCAACCACCAGCAGCAGCTCCAACCACCACCAGCAGCTCCAACCACCAGCAGCAGCTCCAACCAGCAGCAGCTACAACCAGCAGCAGCACCAGCTCCAACCACCACCAGCAGCAGCTCCAACCACCAGCAGCAGCTCCAACCAGCAGCAGCTCCAACCAGCAGCAGCTCCAACCACCACCAGCAGCTCCAACCACCAGCAGCAGCTCCAACCACCAGCAGCAGCAGCTCCAACCACCAGCAGCAGCTCCAACCACCAGCAGCAGCTCCAACCACCATCAGCAGCTCCAACCAGCAGCAGCTCCAACCACCAGCAGCAGCTCCAACCAGCAGCAGCAGCTCCAACCACCAGCACCTCCAAACACCAGGAGCAGCAGCTCCAACCACCAGCACCTCCAAACACCAGGAGCAGCAGCTCCAACCTCCAGCACCAGCAGCTCCAACCACCAGCAGCAGCTCCAACCACCACCAGCAGCAGCTCCAACCACCAGCAGCAGGAGCTCCAACAATCAACAGCTCCAACCAGCAGCAGCTCCAACCACCAGCAGCAGCAGCTCCAACCACCAGCAGTAGCAGCTCCAACAGCAAGCAGCAGCTCCAACCACCAGCAGCAGCAGCTCCAACCAGCAGCAGCAGCGCCAACCAGCAGCAGCAGCTCCAACAACCAGCAGCAGCTCCAACCACCACCGGCAGAAGCTCCAACCACCAGCAGCAGCTCCAACCACCAGCAGCAGCAGCCCCAACCAGCAGCAGCAGCTCCAACCACCAGCAGCAGCTCCAACCACCATCAGCAGCAGCTCCAACTACCACCAGCAGCTCCATCTACCAGCAGCAGCTCCAACCAGCAGCAGCAGCTCCAACTAGCAGCAGCTCCAACCACCAGCAGCAGCTCCGACCCCCACCAGCAACTCCAACCACCAGCAGCAGCTCCAACCACCACCAGCAGCTCCAACCACCAGCAGCAGCTCCAACCAGCAGCAGCTACAACCAGCAGCAGCACCAGCTCCAACCACCACCAGCAGCAGCTCCAACAACCAGCAGCAGCTCCAACCAGCAGCAGCTCCAACCAGCAGCAGCTCCAACCACCAGCAGCAGCTCCAACCACCAGCAGCAGCTCCAACCAACAGCAGCAGCAGCTCCAACCACCAGCAGCAGCTCCAACCACCAGCAGCAGCTCCAACCACCAGCAGCAGCTCCAACCAGCAGCAGCAGCTCCAACCACCAGCAGCAGCTCCAACCACCATCAGCAGCAGCTCCAACTACCACCAGCAGCTCCAACTACCAGCAGCAGCTCCAACCACCAGCAGCAGCTCCAACCAGCAGCAGCAGCTCCAACTAGCAGCAGCTCCAACCACCAGCAGCAGCTCCGACCCCCACCAGCAACTCCAACCACCAGCAGCAGCTCCAACGACCACCAGCAGCTCCAACCACCAGCAGCAGCTCCAACCAGCAGCAGCTACAACCAGCAGCAGCACCAGCTCCAACCACCACCAGCAGCAGCTCCAACCACCAGCAGCAGCTCCAACCAGCAGCAGCTCCAACCAGCAGCAGCTCCAACCACCAGCAGCAGCTCCAACCACTAGCAGCAGCTCCAACCACCAGCAGCAGCAGCTCCAACCACCAGCAGCAGCTCCAACCACCAGCAGCAGCTCCAACCACCAGCAGCAGCTCCAACCAGCAGCAGCTCCAACCACCAGCAGCAGCTCCAACCAGCAGCAGCAGCTCCAACCACCAGCACCTCCAAACACCAGGAGCAGCAGCTCCAACCACCAGCACCTCCAAACACCAGGAGCAGCAGCTCCAACCTCCAGCACCAGCAGCTCCAACCACCAGCAGCAGCTCCAACCACCACCAGCAGCAGCTCCAACCACCAGCAGCAGGAGCTCCAACAATCAACAGCTCCAACCAGCAGCAGCTCCAACCACCAGCAGCAGCAGCTCCAACCACCAGCAGTAGCAGCTCCAACCAGCAGCAGCTCCAACCACCAGCAGCAGCTCCAACCACCAGCAGCAGCTCAAACCACCAGCAGCAGCAGCTCCAACCACCAGCAGCAGCTCCAACCACCAGCAGCAGCTCCAACCACCAGCAGCAGCTCCAACCACCACCAGCAGCAGCTCCAACCACCAGCAGCAGCTCCAACCACCACCAGCAGCAGCTCCAACCACCAGCAGCAGGAGCTCCAACAATCAACAGCTCCAACCAGCAGCAGCTCCAACCACCAGCAGCAGCAGCTCCAACCACCAGCAGTAGCAGCTCCAACCAGCAGCAGCTCCAACCACCAGCAGCAGCTCCAACCACCAGCAGCAGCTCAAACCACCAGCAGCAGCAGCTCCAACCACCAGCAGCAGCTCCAACCACCAGCAGCAGCTCCAACCACCAGCAGCAGCTCCAACCAGCAGCAGCTCCAACCACCAGCAGCAGCTCCAACCAGCAGCAGCAGCTCCAACCACCAGCACCTCCAAACACCAGGAGCAGCAGCTCCAACCACCAGCACCTCCAAACACCAGGAGCAGCAGCTCCAACCTCCAGCACCAGCAGCTCCAACCACCAGCAGCAGCTCCAACCACCACCAGCAGCAGCTCCAACCACCAGCAGCAGGAGCTCCAACAATCAACAGCTCCAACCAGCAGCAGCTCCAACCACCAGCAGCAGCAGCTCCAACCACCAGCAGTAGCAGCTCCAACAGCAAGCAGCAGCTCCAACCACCAGCAGCAGCAGCTCCAACCAGCAGCAGCAGCGCCAACCAGCAGCAGCAGCTCCAACAACCAGCAGCAGCTCCAACCACCACCGGCAGAAGCTCCAACCACCAGCAGCAGCTCCAACCACCAGCAGCAGCAGCCCCAACCAGCAGCAGCAGCTCCAACCACCAGCAGCAGCTCCAACCACCATCAGCAGCAGCTCCAACTACCACCAGCAGCTCCAACTACCAGCAGCAGCTCCAACCACCAGCAGCAGCTCCAACCAGCAGCAGCAGCTCCAACTAGCAGCAGCTCCAACCACCAGCAGCAGCTCCGACCCCCACCAGCAACTCCAACCACCAGCAGCAGCTCCAACCACCACCAGCAGCTCCAACCACCAGCAGCAGCTCCAACCAGCAGCAGCTACAACCAGCAGCAGCACCAGCTCCAACCACCACCAGCAGCAGCTCCAACCACCAGCAGCAGCTCCAACCAGCAGCAGCTCCAACCACCAGCAGCAGCTCCAACCACCAGCAGCAGCTCCAACCACCAGCAGCAGCAGCTCCAACCACCAGCAGCAGCTCCAACCACCAGCAGCAGCTCCAACCACCAGCAGCAGCTCCAACCAGCAGCAGCAGCTCCAACCACCAGCAGCAGCTCCAACCACCATCAGCAGCAGCTCCAACTACCACCAGCAGCTCCAACTACCAGCAGCAGCTCCAACCACCAGCAGCAGCTCCAACCAGCAGCAGCAGCTCCAACTAGCAGCAGCTCCAACCACCAGCAGCAGCTCCGACCCCCACCAGCAACTCCAACCACCAGCAGCAGCTCCAACCACCACCAGCAGCTCCAACCACCAGCAGCAGCTCCAACCAGCAGCAGCTACAACCAGCAGCAGCACCAGCTCCAACCACCACCAGCAGCAGCTCCAACCACCAGCAGCAGCTCCAACCAGCAGCAGCTCCAACCAGCAGCAGCTCCAAACACCAGCAGCAGCTCCAACCAGCAGCAGCAGCTCCAACCACCAGCAGCAGCAGCTCCAACCACCAGCAGCAGCTCCAACCACCAGCAGCAGCTCCAACCACCAGCAGCAGCTCCAACCAGCAGAAGCTCTAACCACCAGCAGCAGCTCCAACCAGCAGCAGCAGCTCCAACCACCAGCACCTCCAAACACCAGGAGCAGCAGCTCCAACCACCAGCACCTCCAAACACCAGGAGCAGCAGCTCCAACCACCAGCACCTCCAAACACCAGGAGCAGCAGCTCCAACCTCCAGCACCAGCAGCTCCAACCACCAGCAGCAGCTCCAACCACCACCAGCAGCAGCTCCAACCACCAGCAGCAGGAGCTCCAACAATCAACAGCTCCAACCAGCAGCAGCTCCAACCACCAGCAGCAGCAGCTCCAACAACCAGCAGTAGCAGCTCCAACAGCAAGCAGCAGCTCCAACCACCAGCAGCAGCAGCTCCAACCAGCAGCAGCAGCGCCAACCAGCAGCAGCAGCTCCAACAACCAGCAGCAGCTCCAACCACCACCGGCAGAAGCTCCAACCACCAGCAGCAGCTCCAACCACCAGCAGCAGCAGCCCCAACCAGCAGCAGCAGCTCCAACCACCAGCAGCAGCTCCAACCACCATCAGCAGCAGCTCCAACTACCACCAGCAGCTCCAACTACCAGCAGCAGCTCCAACCACCAGCAGCAGCTCCAACCAGCAGCAGCAGCTCCAACTAGCAGCAGCTCCAACCACCAGCAGCAGCTCCGACCCCCACCAGCAACTCCAACCACCAGCAGCAGCTCCAACCACCACCAGCAGCTCCAACCACCAGCAGCAGCTCCAACCAGCAGCAGCTACAACCAGCAGCAGCACCAGCTCGAACCACCACCAGCAGCAGCTCCAACCACCAGCAGCAGCTCCAACCACCAGCAGCAGCTCCAACCACCAGCAGCAGCTCCAACCAGCAGCAGCAGCTCCAACCACCAGCAGCAGCTCCAACCACCATCAGCAGCAGCTCCAACTACCACCAGCAGCTCCAACTACCAGCAGCAGCTCCAACCACCAGCAGCAGCTCCAACCAGCAGCAGCAGCTCCAACTAGCAGCAGCTCCAACCACCAGCAGCAGCTCCGACCCCCACCAGCAACTCCAACCACCAGCAGCAGCTCCAACCACCACCAGCAGCTCCAACCACCAGCAGCAGCTCCAACCAGCAGCAGCTCCAACCACCACCAGCAGCAGCTCCAACCACCAGCAGCAGCTCCAACCAGCAGCAGCTCCAACCAGCAGCAGCTCCAACCACCAGCAGCAGCTCCAACCACCAGCAGCAGCTCCAACCACCAGCAGCAGCAGCTCCAACCACCAGCAGCAGCTCCAACCACCAGCAGCAGCTCCAACCACCAGCAGCAGCTCCAACCAGCAGCAGCTCCAACCACCAGCAGCAGCTCCAACCAGCAGCAGCAGCTCCAACCACCAGCACCTCCAAACACCAGGAGCAGCAGCTCCAACCACCAGCACCTCCAAACACCAGGAGCAGCAGCTCCAACCTCCAGCACCAGCAGCTCCAACCACCAGCAGCAGCTCCAACCACAGCCAGCAGCAGCTCCAACCACCAGCAGCAGGAGCTCCAACAATCAACAGCTCCAACCAGCAGCAGCTCCAACCACCAGCAGCAGCAGCTCCAACCACCAGCAGTAGCAGCTCCAACCAGCAGCAGCTCCAACCACCAGCAGCAGCTCCAACCACCAGCAGCAGCTCCAACCACCAGCAGCAGCAGCTCCAACCACCAGCAGCAGCTCCAACCACCAGCAGCAGCTCCAACCACCAGCAGCAGCTCCAACCAGCAGCAGCTCCAACCAGCAGCAGCAGCTCCAACCACCAGCACCTCCAAACACCAGGAGCAGCAGCTCCAACCACCAGCACCTCCAAACACCAGGAGCAGCAGCTCCAACCTCCAGCACCAGCAGCTCCAACCACCAGCAGCAGCTCCAACCACCACCAGCAGCAGCTCCAACCACCAGCAGCAGGAGCTCCAACAATCAACAGCTCCAACCAGCAGCAGCTCCAACCACCAGCAGCAGCAGCTCCAACCACCAGCAGTAGCAGCTCCAACAGCAAGCAGCAGCTCCAACCACCAGCAGCAGCAGCTCCAACCAGCAGCAGCAGCGCCAACCAGCAGCAGCAGCTCCAACAACCAGCAGCAGCTCCAACCACCACCGGCAGAAGCTCCAACCACCAGCAGCAGCTCCAACCACCAGCAGCAGCAGCCCCAACCAGCAGCAGCAGCTCCAACCACCAGCAGCAGCTCCAACCACCATCAGCAGCAGCTCCAACTACCACCAGCAGCTCCAACTACCAGCAGCAGCTCCAACCACCAGCAGCAGCTCCAACCAGCAGCAGCAGCTCCAACTAGCAGCAGCTCCAACCACCAGCAGCAGCTCCGACCCCCACCAGCAACTCCAACCACCAGCAGCAGCTCCAACCACCACCAGCAGCTCCAACCACCAGCAGCAGCTCCAACCAGCAGCAGCTACAACCAGCAGCAGCACCAGCTCCAACCACCACCAGCAGCAGCTCCAACCACCAGCAGCAGCTCCAACCAGCAGCAGCTCCAACCAGCAGCAGCTCCAACCACCAGCAGCAGCTCCAACCACCAGCAGCAGCTCCAACCACCAGCAGCAGCAGCTCCAACCACCAGCAGCAGCTCCAACCACCAGCAGCAGCTCCAACCACCAGCAGCAGCTCCAACCAGCAGCAGCTCCAACCACCAGCAGCAGCTCCAACCAGCAGCAGCAGCTCCAACCACCAGCACCTCCAAACACCAGGAGCAGCAGCTCCAACCACCAGCACCTCCAAACACCAGGAGCAGCAGCTCCAACCTCCAGCACCAGCAGCTCCAACCACCAGCAGCAGCTCCAACCACCACCAGCAGCAGCTCCAACCACCAGCAGCAGGAGCTCCAACAATAAACAGCTCCAACCAGCAGCAGCTCCAACCACCAGCAGCAGCAGCTCCAACCACCAGCAGTAGCAGCTCCAACAGCAAGCAGCAGCTCCAACCAACAGCAGCAGCTCCAACCAGCAGCAGCAGCGACAACCAGCAGCAGCAGCTCCAACCACCAGCAGCAGCTCCAACAGCCAGCAGCAGCTCCAACCACCAGCAGCAGCAGCTCCAACAGCCAGCAGCAGCTCCAACCACCAGCAGCAGCGCCAACCAGCAGCAGAAGCTCCAACCACCAGCAGCAGCTCCAACCACCAGCAGCAGCTCCAACAACCAGCAGCAGCTGCAACCACCAGCAGCAGCAGCAGCTCCAACCCCCAGCAGCAGCTCCAACCACCAGCAACAGCAGCAGCTCCAACCAGCAGCAGCTCCACCCACCAGCAGCAGCTCCAACCACCACCAGCAGCAGCTCCAACTACCAAAAGCAGCTCCAACTACCAGCAGCAGCTCCAAACACCAGCAGAAGCTCCAACCAGCAGCAGCAGCTCCAACTAGCAGCAGCTCCAACCACCAGCAGCAGCTCCAACCACCACCAGCAGCTCCAACCACCAGCAGCAGCTCCAACCACCACCAGCAGCTCCATCCACCAGCAGCAGCAACTCCAACTAGCAGCACCTCCAACCAGCAGAAGCAGCTCCAACCACCAGCAGCAGCTCCAACCAGCAGCAGCAGCTCCAACCTCCAGCAGCAGCTCCAACCAGCAGCAGCAGCTCCAACCAGCAGCAGCAGCTCCAACCTCCAGCAGCAGCTCCAACCACCAGAAGCTCCAACCACCAGCATCAGCTCCAACCTCCAGCAGCAGCTCCAACCAGCAGCAGCTCCAACCACCACCAGCAGCTCCAACCAGCAGCAGCAGCTCCAACCAGCAGCAGCAGCTCCAACCTCCAGCAGCAGCTCCAACCACCAGAAGCTCCAACCACCAGCATCAGCTCCAACCTCCAGCAGCAGCTCCAACCAGCAGCAGCTCCAACCACCAGCAGCAGCTCCAACCAGCAGCAGCTCCAACCACCAGCAGCAGCTCCAACCAGCAGCAGCAGCTCCAACCACCAACAGCAGCTCCACCCACAAGCAGCTCCAACCACCAGCAGCAGCAGCTCCAACCAGCAGCAGCAGCTCCAACCACCACCAGCAGCTCCAACCAGCAGCAGCAGCTCCAACCAGCAGCAGCAGCTCCAACCACCACCAGCAGCAGCTCCAACCACCAGCAGCAGGAGCTCCAACAATAAACAGCTCCAACCAGCAGCAGCTCCAACCACCAGCAGCAGCAGCTCCAACCACCAGCAGTAGCAGCTCCAACAGCAAGCAGCAGCTCCAACCAACAGCAGCAGCTCCAACCAGCAGCAGCAGCGACAACCAGCAGCAGCAGCTCCAACCACCAGCAGCAGCTCCAACAGCCAGCAGCAGCTCCAACTAGCAGCAGCTCCAACTAGCAGCAGCTCCAACCACCAGCAGCAGCTCCAACCACCACCAGCAGCTCCAACCACCAGCAGCAGCTCCAACCACCACCAGCAGCAGCTCCAACCACCAGCAGCAGCTCCACCCACCAGCAGCAGCAGCTCCAACCACCAGCAGCAGCTCCAACCACCACCAGCAGCAGCTCCAACCAGCAGCAGCTCCAACCACCAGCAGCATCTCCAACCAGCAGCAGCAGCTTCAACCACCACCAGCAGCAGCTCCAACTACCAGCAGCAGCTCCAACCAGCAGCAGCAGCTCCAACCAGCAGCAGCAGCTCCAACCAGCAGCAGCAGCTCCAACCACCAGCAGCAGCTCCAACCACCAGCAGCAGCTCCAACCACCAGCAGCAGCTCCAACCAGCAGCAGCTCCAACCACCAGCAGCAGCTCCAACCAGCAGCAGCAGCTCTACCTAGCAGCATCTCCAACCAGCAGCAGTTCCAACCACCAGCAGCAGCTCCAACCACCAGCAGCAGCTCCAACTACCACCAGCAGCTCCAACTACCAGCAGCAGCTCCAACCACCAGCAGCAGCTCCAACCACCAGTAGCAATTCCAACCACCAGCAGCAGCTCCAACCAGCAGCAGCTCCAACTACCACCAGCAGCTCCAACTACCAGCAGCAGCTCCAACCACCAGCAGCAGCTCCAACCAGCAGCAGCAACTTCAACTAGCAGCAGCTCCAACCAGCAGCAGCAGCTCCAACCACCAGCAGCAGCTCCAACCACCATCAGCAGCAGCCCCAACTACCACCAGCAGCTCCAACTACCAGCAGCAGCTCCAACCACCAGCAGCAGCTCCAACCAGCAGCAGCAGCTCCAACTAGCAGCAGCTCCAACCACCAGCAGCAGCTCCGACCCCCACCAGCAACTCCAACCACCAGCAGCAGCTCCAACCACCACCAGCAGCTCCAACCACCAGCAGCAGCTCCAACCAGCAGCAGCTACAACCAGCAGCAGCACCAGCTCCAACCACCACCAGCAGCAGCTCCAACCACCAGCAGCAGCTCCAACCAGCAGCAGCTCCAACCAGCAGCAGCTCCAACCACCAGCAGCAGCTCCAACCACCAGCAGCAGCAGCTCCAACCACCAGCAGCAGCTCCAACCACCAGCAGCAGCTCCAACCACCAGCAGCAGCTCCAACCAGCAGCAGCTCCAACCACCAGCAGCAGCTCCAACCAGCAGCAGCAGCTCCAACCACCAGCACCTCCAAACACCAGGAGCAGCAGCTCCAACCACCAGCACCTCCAAACACCAGGAGCAGCAGCTCCAACCTCCAGCACCAGCAGCTCCAACCACCAGCAGCAGCTCCAACCACCACCAGCAGCAGCTCCAACCACCAGCAGCAGGAGCTCCAACAATCAACAGCTCCAACCAGCAGCAGCTCCAACCACCAGCAGCAGCAGCTCCAACCACCAGCAGTAGCAGCTCCAACAGCAAGCAGCAGCTCCAACCAACAGCAGCAGCTCCAACCAGCAGCAGCAGCGCCAACCAGCAGCAGCAGCTCCAACCACCAGCAGCAGCTCCAACAGCCAGCAGCAGCTCCAACCACCAGCAGCAGCAGCTCCAACAGCCAGCAGCAGCTCCAACCACCAGCAGCAGCGCCAACCAGCAGCAGCAGCTCCAACCACCAGCAGCAGCTCCAACCACCAGCAGCAGCTCCAACAACCAGCAGCAGCTGCAACCACCAGCAGCAGCAGCAGCTCCAACCCCCAGCAGCAGCTCCAACCACCAGCAACAGCAGCAGCTCCAACCAGCAGCAGCTCCACCCACCAGCAGCAGCTCCAACCACCACCAGCAGCAGCTCCAACTACCAAAAGCAGCTCCAACTACCAGCAGCAGCTCCAAACACCAGCAGAAGCTCCAACCAGCAGCAGCAGCTCCAACTAGCAGCAGCTCCAACCACCAGCAGCAGCTCCAACCACCACCAGCAGCTCCAACCACCAGCAGCAGCTCCAACCACCACCAGCAGCTCCATCCACCAGCAGCAGCAGCTCCAACTAGCAGCACCTCCAACCAGCAGAAGCAGCTCCAACCACCAGCAGCAGCTCCAACCACCACCAGCAGCTCCAACCAGCAGCAGCAGCTCCAACCAGCAGCAGCAGCTCCAACCTCCAGCAGCAGCTCCAACCACCAGAAGCTCCAACCACCAGCATCAGCTCCAACCTCCAGCAGCAGCTCCAACCAGCAGCAGCTCCAACCACCAGCAGCAGCTCCAACCAGCAGCAGCTCCAACCACCAGCAGCAGCTCCAACCAGCAGCAGCAGCTCCAACCACCAGCAGCAGCTCCAACCACAAGCAGCTCCAACCACCAGCAGCAGCAGCTCCAACCAGCAGCAGCAGCTCCAACCACCACCAGCAGCTCCAACCAGCAGCAGCAGCTCCAACCAGCAGCAGCTCCAACCACCAGCAGCAGTTCCAATCACCAGCAGCAGCTCCAACCACCAGCAGCTACAACCACCAGCAGCAGCTCCACCCACCAGCAGCAGCAGCTCCAACCACCAGCAGCAGCTCCAACCACCAGCATCAGCAGCTCCAACCAGCAGCAGCTCCAACCACCAGCAGCAGCTCCAACCAGCAGCAGCAGCTCCAACCACCACCAGCAGCAGCTCCAACTACCAGCAGCAGCTCCAACCAGCAGCAGCAGCTCCAACCAGCAGCAGCTCCAACCACCAGCAACAGCTCCAACCACCAGCAGCAGCAGCTCCAACCATCAACAGCTCCAACCAGCAGCAGCTCCAACCACCAGCAGCAGCAGCTCCAACCACCAGCAGCAGCTCCAACCACCAGAAGCAGCTCCAACCACCACCAGCAGCAGCTCCAACCAGCAGCAGCAGCTCCAACCAGCAGCAGCAGCAGCTCCAACCACCAGCAGCAGCAGCTCCAACGAACAGCAGCAGCTCCAACCAGCAGCACCTCCAACCACCAGCAGCAGCTCCAACCACCAGCAGCAGCTCCAACTAGCAGCAGCTCCAACTAGCAGCAGCTCCAACCACCAGCAGCAGCTCCAACCACCACCAGCAGCTCCAACCACCAGCAGCAGCTCCAACCACCACCAGCAGCAGCTCCAACCACCAGCAGCAGCTCCACCCACCAGCAGCAGCAGCTCCAACCACCAGCAGCAGCTCCAACCACCACCAGCAGCAGCTCCAACCAGCAGCAGCTCCAACCACCAGCAGCATCTCCAACCAGCAGCAGCAGCTTCAACCACCACCAGCAGCAGCTCCAACTACCAGCAGCAGCTCCAACCAGCAGCAGCAGCTCCAACCAGCAGCAGCAGCTCCAACCACCAGCAGCAGCTCCAACCACCAGCAGCAGCTCCAACCACCAGCAGCAGCTCCAACCACCAGCAGCTCCAACCACCAGCAGCAGCTCCAACCAGCAGCCGCTCCAACCACCAGCAGCAGCTCCAACCAGCAGCAGCAGCTCCAACTAGCAGCAGCTCCAACCAGCAGCAGTTCCAACCACCAGCAGCTCCAACCACCAGCAGCAGCTCCAACCATCAGCAGCAGCTCCAACTACCACCAGCAGCTCCAACCACCAGCAGCAGCTCCAACCACCAGCAGCAGCTCCAACTACCACCAGCAGCTCCAACCACCAGCAGCAGCTCCAACCACCAGTAGCAATTCCAACCACCAGCAGCAGCTCCAACCAGCAGCAGCTCCAACCACCAGCAGCAGCTCCAACCAGCAGCAGCAGCTCTACCTAGCAGCATCTCCAACCAGCAGCAGTTCCAACCACCAGCAGCTCCAACCACCAGCAGCAGCTCCAACTACCACCAGCAGCTCCAACTACCAGCAGCAGCTCCAACCACCAGCAGCAGCTCCAACCACCAGTAGCAATTCCAACCACCAGCAGCAGCTCCAACCAGCAGCAGCTCCAACCACCAGCAGCAGCTCCAACCAGCAGCAGCAGCTCTACCTAGCAGCATCTCCAACCAGCAGCAGTTCCAACCACCAGCAGCAGCTCCAACCACCAGCAGCAGCTCCAACTACCACCAGCAGCTCCAACTACCAGCAGCAGCTCCAACCACCAGCAGCAGCTCCAACCAGCAGCAGCAACTTCAACTAGCAGCAGCTCCAACCACCAGCAGCAGCTCCAACCACCAGCAGCAGCTCCAACCACCAGCAGCAGCTCCAACCGCCACCAGCAGCTCCAACCACCACCAGCAGCTCCAAACACCAGCAGCAGCTCCAACCAGCAGCAGCTCCAACCACCACCAGCAGCAGCAGCTCCAACCACCAGCAGCAGCTCCAACCAGCAGCAGCAGCTCCAACCACCACCAGCAGCTACAACCACCAGCAGCAGCTCCAACCAGCAGCAGCTCCAACCACCACCACCAGCAGCAGCTCCAACCACCAGCAGCAGCTCCAACCAGCAGCAGCAGCTCCAACCACCAGCAGCAGCTCCAAACACCACCAGCAGCAGCAGCTCCAACCACCACCAGCAGCTCCAACCACCAGCAGCAGGTCCAACCAGCAGCAGCTCCAACCACCAGCAGCAGCAGCTCCAACCACCACCAGCAGCTCCAACCACCACCAGCAGCTCCAACCACCAGCAGCAGGTCCAACCAGCAGCAGCTCCAACCACCAGCAGCAGCAGCTCCAACCACCACCAGCAGCTCCAACCACCAGCAGCAGCTCCAACCACCAGCAGCAGCTCCAACCAGCAGCAGCTCAAACCACCAGCAGCAGCTCCAACCAGCAGAAGCAGCTCCAACCACCACCAGCAGCTCCAACCACCACCAGCAGCTCCAACCACCAGTAGCAGCTCCAACCACCAGCAGCAGCTCCAACCAGCAGCAGCTCAAACCACCAGCAGCAGCTCCAACCAGCAGAAGCAGCTCCAACCACCACCAGCAGCTCCAACCAGCAGCAGCAGCTCCAACCACTAGCAGCAGCTCCAACCAGCAGCAGCAGCTAGCAGCACTGGTCTGGGCCCCTGCCTCTAGCTGAAGCTGCTATTACCTCCAGGTCAGTGTCGGGGAAAATGGCCAAGACAAGAAGCGACGAGGTTATTACCAAATCAATGGTTTATGAATTACTCGATCTGCAGAAGTCCTATTTTAAAGACTTATTGGATCAGCAAGAAAAGAGCTTCAAGGCTTGTCTTCAAGTTTTTGTGGTCTCCACAGTCTCTCGTGTTGACAACCTGGTGAAGGAGGTGGCCATCATATGTAAGAATGTTGATGACTTAAAAGCTAGTCTTCAGTTTTCACAGGCTGAGCTTGATAGCTTAAAAATCTGTAATGATAAATGCATTGATGATGGTAAAACCATATCTGAAAGGCTGTCGGCCTCTTTAACCTCCTTTAATGATATGTATACTAAGCTAGATTACCTGGATAACCAGTCTAGGAGAAATAATGTGATTATTGTTGGCATTCCTGATGTAAATTCAGAATCTTGGTCTGACGCCGAAACCAAAGTCAAAAAGTGTTCGCCGATCATCTTGAAATTGACTCATTGAAATTGAGAGAGCTCCCCGTGTTGGTAAATATGAGCTTACAGGACGCCCGAGATCAATTGTGGCAAAGCTCCTCAGATTCAAGGACAAAGAAGAAATGTTCAAACGTACCAGGAAACTGCAGGGCTCAAACATTTTCATCAATGAAGACTTCTCTGAAAGCATCAGGCAGAAGCGTAAGGATCTGTTGCCTCAAATGAAGGCTGAACGTCAGAAAGGAAACATCGCCTACTTGAAGTTTGATAAATTGGTTGTTCACCCTCCTCGCCAAACTTAGATCTATGTTATTCGCTCCAAGGTTTTAATTTTTTTTTTCTTTTAACAGTTTTTCGTTTTTTTCTCCTTCCATTATCACTGACTATATGTATGTGTCTCCACAACCCATATCTGGTTTACCAGCTTTCAATCCCTTTGATTTATGTATCGATAAGGATGGCATCTATTCTAATCATGTTGACCTGCAAAATGTACACATTTCCTGTGAATATTACACAGAAGATCAATTTAAAAAATCTGCAAAAGTACAAGACCCAAATTCTTTTTCTTTTTTCCACCTTAATATTCGTAGTATACCTCAACATTATGATCAACTAACAGATTATCTATCCATATTAAATTTCTCATTTTCAGTAATGGCTTTTTCAGAAACATGGCTTCACGATAATATTACTTGTCTCTATCCCTTGGAAAACTATAGTGCTATGCATTCTTGTAGAATTACCGAATCAGGTGGTGGCGTTTCTCTTTACATTTGAGATCATTTTAACTTCAAGGAAAGAAAAGAGTTAAGTCAATATTTTGAAAATACTTCTGTGGAAGCTGTGTTTGTAGAAATTCCGTCTTTCTTACCCCTTGATGGCAGAAGCATCATAATTGGGTGCATTTTCAGACCACCTGAGTCAGATCTGGCCATTTTTAATGATGCACTTTATCACACGCTCGAAATGATTTGCAAGGAGCAGAAAAAGTGTGTATTACTAGGTGACTTCAATGTTAATCTTCTCAATAGCAAATAGTCAACTACTGTAGATTTTCTTAATGCTCTTTACTCTACCTATTTTTATCCTTCAATCCACAGACCTTCCAGAATAGCTTCTTCATCAGCCACACTCATTGATAATATTCTTATCAATTTTTTGAATCTTGAAATTACTTCTGGTCTGTTGTTAAATGATATTTCAGATCATCTCCCAGTTTTCAAATAATTCATCTTAATGATAAAACGATTAGTAACAACTTGGTACAAGAGGAAATAAGATATCGTAAATATTCCAAAAGGAATGTGGAACTTTTCATATCTTCCATAAAGGATGTGTCATGGGATGTTGTTTTACGGCTGCAAGAAGTGGAGAAAGCTTACCAGTCATTTTTATTGCTTTTTAATCTTGTCTTTGAGAAAGGCTTCCCAATGATTACCACTAAAAAAGAGAAAAGAAATCCTAAAGCAAATCCTTGGTTTACATCAGATTTAAGAAAACATTCTCTGCTAAAAAGGAAGCTATATAAAAAATCTATTCTAAGGCTGCATCCCAATTGACCCCCTCGCCCTCGTTTTCTTCACTCCCCCTAAATTTTGCGCGTTCCCGTGAAGGTAGTGGCGTCCCAATTCCTCTTTTCACCTAGGGGGAGGGGGCATATCGAGGGCGAGGGGCTGAGGATAACCCCTTCAAATCGAGGGTTTTCACATGTTGACTTCGCGAGCGAGGGGGTATGAAAATTTACCAGAATGCTTTTCGTCGTCATTTGCGGACTGAATCAAAAAAAAAACATGGCGGACATTTCTTATTTTTTGTATGAATAAAATCAATATTTTGAGTTAGTTTCTGCATAAAAATGCATTTTGATTACATTTCTAGTGACAAACCTCTATTTTACTTTCATAATATTCACTCAGTGAATGTACATAATCCCTTTTTTGTCCGTTGTTCGCAAAGAATCGCGCCGGAGTAAAGGCTGTTAGGTTATGCCGTAGGCTACGTAAGTTACGCCGTAGGCTACGTAACCTACGCCGTAGGCTACGTAACCTACGCCGTAGGCTCTGCGTCGATTTTACTCGCCGACCGAAGGCAAACAGGCAGACTCGTCTCAGAGAAATAGAGAGAAATAATCCTGTGACTCGTCAGATTTGTTTTGGATGTTTCTGATATAATAGTTTTCAGAAACCACAAAGTAATCCAGCTGTTATCTGGGTAATTCACACACTTTCAGATAAAGTTGCCGAAGATCACGCCAGAATAAAGGGATTTATGGTTCCGCGTTACACCAACGAGAATGGGAGAGGCACCTGGGCCAAGTGCCCTAGATTTCAAGTGCCCTAAAATCTCCCCCTTCTTTTTTAGGGGTTAGGGAAGAAAAGAAGGGTGAGTGGAGAAAAGAAGGGCGAGTGAAGTTGAATTGGGATTGAGCCTAAGTCCTACA
Organism: Cololabis saira; assembly: GCF_033807715.1. Classification (NCBI taxonomy): domain Eukaryota; kingdom Metazoa; phylum Chordata; class Actinopteri; order Beloniformes; family Belonidae; genus Cololabis; species Cololabis saira. The sequence goes on along the minus strand of NC_084587.1, from coordinate 57,520,950 downwards.
CCATTTAATGTGCACACTTACAAGGAATGTAAAAATGCATTTACTCAATCTCTAAGGTATGCAAAAAAGAAATATTTTTCAGACAAATTTAACCAAGCATCTAGTGACATTAAGTCCACCTGGAGTGTCATTAATCAATTGTTACAATGTAAAACACGTCAATTAACAGTCCCAGTTGAGGTGCTAGGAAATGAAGGTGCTCCTCTCAAAGAGAGAGAAATTGCAAATGGCTTAAATTACTTCTTTGTAAATATTGGCCTATCGCTGGCAGCGAACATAAATGATTCTCATGCAATACCATGTAGTTTGATTAAGGGTCAGTTCTCTCCACTCTGCAGTTTTGATCCCCCGACCATTGCTGAAGTGAGGGGTATTGTCTTAAATTTAAAAAACTCTGCTGAAGGTCATGATGGGTTTAAAAGTAGTTTCAATAAAGAAATTATTGATTTTATTATCAAAGTCAAGTCAAAGTCAAAGTAGCTTTATTGTCAATACTATATGTCAAGACATACAGAGATCGAGAGGGACGTTTCCCACTTCCCACGGTGAAGCATATAAACATATAGACATATAAACATATAAATATATAAACATATAGACATATAAACATACAAAGTTATTCAACCTTTAACTCATATTTTTGGTTTATCTTTACAATCTGGCGTGGTTCCACGCGATTTTAAAACAGCTAAAGTTTTGCCGTTACACAAATCGGGAGATTCTAATCACTTTAGCAATTATCGTCCTATATCAATACTATATAAATTCTAAAATTCTTGAAAAACGTATTTATTCCAGAATTTCGGATCACCTTCTTCAGAACAACATCCTCTATTGCCACCAATATGGTTTTCGTAATACTCAACGGAACACGCCCTGCTAGTTTGTCAACAATATCTCTTCTGCTCTAGAAGATGAGAAATATGTTCTTGATGTTTTCTTAGATTTAACTAAAGCTTTCGATACCGTAAATCATGAGATTCTTCTCTCTAAACTTAAAAGATATGGCCTACAGGATGTTGCTCTCAAGTGGTTTTCTAACCATCTACAAGACAGAGAACAATATGTACGCATCAATGGTTGCTATTCCGCAAAGTTAAAAATATCAGTTGGGGTTCCACAGGGCTCGATACTTGGTGCTTTATTGTTTTTGATTTATATTAATGATTTAACCATGAACTGTAATAAATTTCTTCCTATTTTATTTGCAGATGATACTAATCTCGTTGCCTCACACAGGGATTTAAAGACCCTTGTCAATCATGTAAACAATAAATTATTGGATGTCTTCAAATGGTTTCAACTGAACAAGCTTACTCTTAATATTAAAAAATGCAACTTCATGATTTTTAGTAACAAAAACAAAACATTTCCCAAAGAAAAACCTAGAATTATAATCAATGGCTCTGAAATTTGCCAGGTTACTCATACCAAATTTTTGGGTTTCATTATCGATGATTGTTTAAATTGGAAACAACATATTGATACTGTATGCATGAAATCTATGAAGATGCTTGGTATTTTGAGAAAAGTTTGTCCTTTTGTTCTTCCTTCCTCTCATTTAACTATCTATTATAGTTTAATCTTCCCTCATCTTAATTACTGCAACATTGTTTGGGCTTCGACACATTCAACATATATTAATAAATTATTGATAAACAGGTATGAGCCATGTGCTTCCCTTTTCATTAATTATTCATTATTATCAGTCAATAAAATTAACATTTTTAAAACATGTTTATTTATGTTCAAATTTAAAAATTATATACAAGAGCTTCCTTCTTCTTTTCATAATTTCTTTTGTGTTAATTCCGATATTCATTCTTATGCCACAAGGCACAAAGATGATTTTAATTTACTGTTTTGTAGAACATGGAAACATCAATCTTTCATCACTTACAGAGGCCCCCACTTGTGGAATTCACTCAATAAATCTCTTAAATCATCACCATCCTTGCCAATATTCAAAAAACATTTAAAGAACTTTCTTATTGTTTCATCTTTGTAATGTTCATTATTTGATCTGAGTTACATTTTCTTTTGTTTTTTTTTACTCTCCCTTGTGTAGCTTTGTTTTGTTTTTTATTCATATATGGAAATGATTCTATATAAGCCACCAGGCTTCTTCCTTTCCTTGCATGTTATTTCCTTGTTTTTCATTTTTTGTTCATATTTGTCTTATATTGCTAAATAAATAAACTAAACTAAAACTAAACTAAACTAAAAAAAACACAGCTATACAAACACAGCTATACGAACAATAAGGACAGTAAAAGATAATAAACATTGAAAGACTTAATATTCTTAATAAAACTAAATCAAATATCCACATATTGTGCTTAAGGGCGATTCTAAAACACTGAGGCGCTTGCAGTGACAGACAGGGGCTGAGCCTGGGATTCTGTGTGGATTATAAAAGTACAGTAAATGTGAAATTGAGCAGACCTGTAGTGATTGTAGTCCTGAAGAGAGGTATGGTGAGGTATTAGGTGACATTATGGAAGAAATAATTCGTACAGTCTCTGCAACACAACCTAAAGCAAAAAAATGCGACCGACCTTTGTAATAAAGTAAAATGAAGTTTACACCTTAATACTACCACTTTTGTACAGTAAGAGAGTTTAACATTGAGTGTGCTTGTAGTGATCGTAACTCTAAATAGAGATATCTTAGTTATTAGGGCGGCCGATAGCTCAGGTAGAAGAGCGGGTCGTCCAATGATCGGAAGGTTGGCGGTTCGAATCCCGCTCCGTCCCGCTGCTGTTGTAGTGTCCTTGGTCAAGACACCTTACCCACCTTGCCTTGTGTGAATGTGTATGAGTGTTTGGTGGTGGTGGTCGGAGGGGCTGTTTGGCAGCCATTCTTCGGTCAGTGGCTACAAAACATGGCTTACCAGTGAGAATGTGTATGAATGAATAATGCGCTCTGGGTGCCTTAAAGGGCACTATATAAAACAAGACATTATTAGGTGAAATTATGGAGAAATGCATTTTTATCTATTCTTTATCTTTATCTTTATCTATTTTTGTCTCTGCAACACATTTTTACAGACTCTCCCAGTGTTGCCATGGTGCAGTTTCCCGCTCTGCAGTTTCCTTTCCTTCCTCCAGGCTGCAGCCCCTTCAGAAGCACAGCCCTGGTTTAGAGCAGAAACACAGCCCTGGTTTAGAGCAGAAACACAGCCCTGGTTCAGGGCAGAAACACAGCCCTGGTTTAGAGCAGAAACACAGCCCTGGTTTAGAGCAGAAACACAGCCCTGGGGGGTATTCCAAGGAGGTTTACTGGCTAAACTGGGTATGTTAACCCAGGGTAAATGGTAAACCTGGGTTTTCCGTTCCAAAATGGTCAGGTTAAGTAAGTCACCATGGTAACATAGGCTCTGAACATAACCTGGTAGGGGGTAGGTTTTATGCCGGTTTTGTTCAGGTTTTGTTCAGATAACCCAGTTATGTTCGGGTATTTAAGCGCAAATTCAGGAGGGCTGCTGCTTGTTACACATAGAACCCCAAATTGTCCGTTCAATTCACCGTGAGAGGGTGATAAGACCACGATATGACATTTTATCTTTCCCTGATGAGTATTTGCGAGAGCGCTACCGTTTTTCAGCAGAATCCCTGATTTATTTGAGTAACCTTCTCCATCCATACACTGTAAATTTTTTAATATACATACACTGATATTTTTAAATGTTTTAAGTTTATATAAAATAAAAATTACACTTACAGTTGCCTTAAATTATCTTAATATTATCTTTAAAAAAAGTAATATTCCACAACTTATAGTTTGGGAGAAATACACTCACAATTTTCAATATTCCTCAACTCATAGTCTGTGGGAAATACACTCAAAATTCATTCTAAAATCAAATACTGATGCCAGCCCACTACACATATAATCAGCTAATAATGTTAGAAAAAATGAAAGCGACACCACTGTTACAATTCAACCATTTTTAATGTTTAACCATTAAAAATTGTTTTAACTTTAACCATTGTTAATGTTTTTAATGTTTACGCATCGTGGGTCTGCCCTCTTTTCCTGCAAACAATGTGCATTGCTCTCCGTTTTTTTGCATCTGGGAGTTTCTGTACAGTATTGGAGACGCTGAACACATCGGGAAAGCAACTGCCTGTCAGTCGGTGCGTAAAGTGTTCCTTGCGCTAAAGCGCTTCATGCACAACTTTATTCATTTTCCTGGCCACAAACCTACGAGGGTCATTAAGACAGAGTTCCACCAACTGGCAGGTCAACATCGCTTAGGTTTCTCAAATATGCACAGAAATCTTTGCTGGTGAGATTACATTTAATGCGCATTAGTTATATTGCAAGCTTTCCAAACGTTATTAGATGCATCGATGGGACGCATGTGCCAATTACAGCACCATCCCAAAATGAGGCTGACTTTGTCAACAGGAAAGGTTTCCACAGCATCAATGTCCAAGTAGGTATAATGGAACCGTAAGCTGCTTTTATTTTTGAGGGCTCTCTTAATGATGTTTGAAAAGGTATTTTTTCAATTCGCAGATGATGCGATGCTGCAAATATAATATCAAACGTGGAGACGAGATGGCCAGGCTCTGTGCATGATGTCAGGATGTACAGTGAATCAAATTTGAGCACCACATTTCTACAGAGTGCATTATATTACTGATATTATATTGATCAGTTTTGCGAATATTCATGTGTCTAACTTTGTGTTATATGTGCAATTGCAGTAGAATTTGCTGGCTATCTCCTGGGGGATGGAGGATATCTGTGCCTCCCCACGCTCATTACCCCGTACCCCGATCCGGATGCTGGAGCGCAAACGCGCTTCAACGTGGCTCACAGCAGAACCCGGGTCAAAATGATAGTCACAGAGTGCGTGATCAAATCTGTCTCAATCATTTCAATTAAAGAAATACACTTGACAGAGTTTTCACTTTTTTATTTTTTCAATTCATTTTCCCATTGTTTGCTTCATTCATTTAATACAGGGGTGTCCAAAGTCAGTCCTCGAGGGCCGCAGTCTGCATGTTTTAGTTGTTTCCCTGCTTCAACAGTCTGATTCTAATTAACGGTCGTCACCACCTTGTCATCAAAGTCTGGATAGTTCTGTTGATGACCAAGCTCCTTGTATCACGGTTTGATAAAAAAGGGACACATCTAAAACATGCAGGACTGCGGCCCTCGAGGACCAACTTTGGACACCCCTAATATAAAATTCTCATAATGGCCTAAACTTACGCATTGGCGCGATCATTAATTCTCTGCCAAGCCATATTCTGTGCTTTGGCAGATGTATTAGTGTTACTTTTTTTGTAATCACTGCCCTCTCCTCCTCGTACGCCTCCAGGAGGACTTGCTGCCTCATTTTTCAACCCTCGATAGATGATGTCTTTATAGATTCACCGGGAATGCGCACAACTCTGGGTTACCCAACTCTGGGTTAGTTGAGTTAATTCATAACCGGTGTGTTGGAACCAACTGAGCGGGTTTAGTCGTCATGGGTTCAAGTAACCTCAAGATGAGACTTTAACTCAGTGTTTGTTAAACCTCCTTCTTGGAATACCCCCCTGGTTCAGAGCAGAAACACAGCCCTGGTTTAGAGCAGAAACACAGCCATGGCAGAAACACAGCCCTGGTTTAGAGCAGAAACACAGCCCTGGTTTAGAGCAGAAACACAGCCATGGCAGAAACACAGCCCTGGTTTAGAGCAGAAACACAGCCCTGGTTTAGAGCAGAAACACAGCCCTGGTTCAGGGCAGAAACACAGCCCTGGCAGAAACACAGCCCTGGTTCAGGGCAGAAACACAGCCCTGGTTCAGGGCAGCACTCCGGTGATACTGTGGTTCAGGCACCAGCAGGATTAGCACCAGGAGCCATATGGTCCCAAACAAACAACACTGAAATCAACGTGCGCGGTGCGTGCACGGAGCAGCTTGCAGCACACTTCGCTGTTGCTCAGCGACACCTACAATTACCTGGGAGACAGAATATTCAATCAACATATTTGCTTACTATATTATAAACGCTACCTTTAAATTAAATTCATGTTTTTACTTCATTAAACATGATTAAATAAAACACATTTAAGGAGGATAGGAAGGTCATTTGCAAAAGTAATGTTTAGTTTTTTCAGAGTACAATACTCTTTGCTGTGGTAGAAACGTAGATCACTCAAGATGTAATGAGATAATGACGTGAGCCATTACTTGAAGAGAAAGCAATTTAAAAAAATGCTGACCATAAAAAAAAAATATAAATATATATATACATAATTAAACAGAGAAAATATACAGGTGGTGCTTTCAGAAAGCAGGTTATTGCACTTGAATGACTAGAGTTGATGTAGAGTCTGATGGCTGTCGGGAGGAATTTTATTTCATTTTATTTGTTATTTACTGTTTAATTATGTCTTGCTGCTTTTAATATTGATGTAAAGCACTTTGAATTACCTTGTGTTGAATTATGCTTTACCAGGGCCGGATGTATAAAATGATGACTCGGGCTGCATCTCAGATAAGAGGGGGTGCACATGCCTGGCGCGTTATTCAACACTAAATTATGCATTTTCCCATAATTTCAAACGGAATGATACTAGCAAAACAAGAATATTTAAAGTGAATTTCAAATGCTTTATTGCAGCAATATTGCTGCAGAACAAAGAAAATGCTACATTTAGTCTGGGCTACCTCACCCATCAGACAATCTAGCAACAGAAAATAAAACATAGAAAAATAAATAACAAAAATAAATATAACCATAAATATACAGGACTGTCTCAGAAAATGTGAATATTGTGATAAAGTCCTTTATTTTCTGTAATGCAAAAATGTCATACATTTTGGATTCATTAAAAATCTCAAAAAACGAGAATATTCTGGGAATCTTAATCTTAACTGTAAGCCATAATCAGCAATATTAAAATAATAAAAGGCTTGCAATATTTCAGTTGTTTTGTAATGAATCCAGAATGTATGACATCTTTGTTTTTTTTAAATTGCATTACAGAAAATAAAAGGACTTTAATCACAATATTCAAATTTTCTGAGACAGTCCTGTAAACTTGCTTGCGTCGTTGTGCTTGAACAACTTCCGAATATCCATGTTACTTTGTGTTAACGGAGCAGCAGAATATCCATGTAACTTTGTGTTAACGGATCAGCAGAATATCCATGTAACTTTGTGTTAACGGAGCAGCAGAGAGCAGCGTCTTGCTGGTGCAGGAAACTGCTAGACGCAGATCAGTGACGGACTGGCTGATTTATGGGTCTGCGTTACACCACGCAGAGCTTTACGGCGTAGGTTACGCAGGGACGCAAAAGTACGTCGCGAGTCGCTGCGCTCCCTACGCCGTAAGCTACGCCGTCGATTTAACGCGGAACCATAAATCAGGCTTAACGCGCGCGCATTTGTCAGTTTTCTTTTCGTCTTTTCAACTGAGCATGCAAACACATAAACTGAGGGTGCGATGCTTATGCACCCCCGTAGAACCGGGCTGCTTTACAAATAAACTTGCCTTGCCTTATGGACCTGACCTTTCCTGCTTCATTTCCTCCTGCCCGTCCCCCCTGCAGGCCCACCCCGGCCCGAACCCCCCCCCCCTCCTCCTCCTCCTCCTCCTCCTCCTCCTCCTCCTCCTCCTCCCAGGCCACTTCGCCAGATGGTGCAGTCTTTTCTTTTGTTTACTTGGCCGAGTTTCCGAGCCTCACCTAGCGACACAAGCCCGAGACCCTTCCGAGAAACGTCTCCGCTGGACGCGACGAGTAAGTCCCTGTTTAGTTTCCGGCTGGTGCAAACATCTTTCTGGGAGCATGAAAAAGACCCACTTTCCACCTCTTACTTGGCCATCCCAAGTTTTTTACTCTTTTCGCCCGTTGTTATTTCTCCCTGTATTCTCACTGCGTGCCAGACACACGCAGACCTAGCGACGCGGGTTAGACCGGCCACCTGTAGAACGAGCTACTGTTGCTACTTTTATTTCTGATTTCTCAAGCTAACTTTTGACAATTCATCAACATAACTGTTCGCTGTCTGACCGACAACTAAGCGGGCCAATGACGGAGGATCAAAATCTGTGTATATCACGGTTGCCTGGGTTACCGAGCGACATTCCAACGATGTGGAAGTCAAGGGGCGGGACAACAGCCCCAGCACGGGTGGCTGCACCACAGATATAAATACATATGTATGTATATATGTCTATGGGCTGCACCATAGACATAAATACATATGTATGTATATATGTCTATGGGCTGCACCATAGACATATATACATGTATGTGTGTATGTCTATGGGCTGCACCATAGACATAAATATGTATGTATTTATGTCTATGGGCTGCACCATAGACATAAATACATACATATGTATATATGTCTATGGGCTGCACCATAGACATAAATACATACATATGTATATATGTCTATGGGCTGCACCATAGACATAAATATGTATGTATATATGTCTATGGGCTGCACCATAGACATAAATACATATGTAAATACATATGTATGTATGGGCTGCACGGCTGCTGGTGGATCTGGAATAAGCGGATCAGATCACGCGTGTTCCTCCCTGCACGACCACTCGCTGCTAGCCTGCCACAACACGCACGTTTATCTAACCATTTCTGACTTTTATACTGTGCTCATCTATTTTAAATTAGATTAGATTCATTTTATTGTTATTGCACATGTCAAAAGTATATGGCAACTAATTGCAGTTAGCGTCTAACCAGAAGTGATTATGCAGTGAAATAAATACAATATACAGTATATACACATATATACACACAAATGTATGTATGTATATATGTATGTACATAGTGCAGATTAATAAATAACTATTGTTATAAAGTGCAGGTCAGATGTGAATGAATGATAATATATATTAGGAACAGATGAGATGTGATTATATGATTTACACCGATTTGAATTACAGTATATACATGGGTGATTGCAGTATTTACATGAGTGTGGAAGTATTTACAGTAGTGCGAGGAGGTAGATTTTAGCTAACGGTTCTACGCCAGCTACCCCTTTTTCAGTAGAAATGCTAAATTGTCACTAAATAGTTGACAGGCACAAACCTGAGGCAGTTTAAAAGTTCAAATATATTTAAGGTCATCCGAGCGCAATGTAATCTGGCTACATTGCTTTTAACAGCACTGTTTTTCCTACAGCGTGCATGTGCCAGTCCTCCTTCTGTGCCAAATCACTATTAACGTAAAGTCCTGATGATGCATAAAATGAAATGCACTTAGTTTGATCAAAGTAAGTATAGAATAACTATGAGGGACACAGCAGAACAAAAGAGGGAAGGCTAAAAGAGGAACTACTGTGGTGACTGACCCCCTGTCCTTGTGATCCTCAGCCGACCCGGGGGCCAAGGCTGCAAGATGGGGCTCCTGGCACCGCCCTGTCAGGACTGATCCTGCTTCACACCCAACTGCTGTATTTGGAACTGCTGCTCACTTTTTCGAGGCAACCTGACAGCCGAGCTGTGCCTTGTACTCGATGTACCTGCTTGAGCAAAGTCTTGAGAACTAAAAAAAAAAAAAATGACACGCTGAAATTTGACCTATCAATGGACAAAACAAGGTTTCCTGGTACAATGTCCAGGCAAGTGGAAGCATCATCCAAGAGGCGCCCCGGTGGTGGAAGTGGGCTGAACCCACCTTCTTCCTCCTCCATACAGCATGGTCATATTCAGACCGTGGAGGTGGCAAGAGGAAGAACGGGATATGGCTTCACACTGTCAGGTCAAAGCCCTTGTGTCCTCAGCTGCATCCTGAAAGGAAGCCCTGCAGACTATGTGGGGCTGCACTCAGGAGACTACATCCTTTCTGTCAATGACATAAATGTCTCCAAGGCATCACATGAAGATGTGGTTAAACTGATTGGACGTTGCTCTGGGGTTTTGAAACTCGTCATTGCTGAGGGAGAGCTTCACAGGCACCATCCACGTGCCCCGGGCAACCATCACCACAGCAGCACCGCAGTGGAAGCAGCATACCTGGACTCTTGCTCCAGTGATGATGAGCTGGATGGCTTTTATGAGAATGGTGTAAACAACAACAGTAGATCAAGTGGTGGAGCCCGTGGAGGTCGATACAAACCCAATCTGGATTCAAAGCAGCTGGGCATCAACAGAGCAGAGAAGGTAGTGGCAGAGCTGCAGTCTGGAGGAATCTTTAACATGATCTTTGAGAACTCCAGCCACTCTTCTAGCAGCTCGGACAAAGAGAGGCCTGTGTTCAGCTCACCGTCAAAGCCACGTCCACTATCTGATCCAGACTTCCCTCCATACCGGAATGCCTCTTGTTCCCAGAGCAACCCCAATCTCCTCTCTGAGAAGGAAATGGCCCAGGTTCTAAATGATGATTCAGTCTTCCCAGAGCTGAACTTCCGCCATCTCCACCTCCACCACCATGAAGAGCAGGATGTGGACATTGGAGCGGTGGCTGACCTGGGCCTGGAGCCTGCTGAGGGTATCCTCAACGTGGGGGTGATTGTGGGCTACCTGGGCTCCATTGAGCTGGCCTCTGCAGGCACCAACCTGGAGAATGACAGTCTGCAGGCCATCAGAGGGAGCATGAGGCGCCTCAGGGCTGAGCAGAAGATTCATTCATTGGTCCTCATGAAGGTATGGCTGAATTTTGTATTAATCGGCTGCAGATAATAGCAGTTCAATCTCATCAGTATTTACATAATAAGCCCTCAAATGTCATCTTGTTTGCCCTCTAATAAATTAACGTTTGATCATGCAAATAGCTTGTGTTGATGGATTGATTAGTATTAATACTTAAAAATGGATAAACTGACAATAACGACTCAATGGTCACGGTTACATGATGTTTTTTAATTCGGAATTAATTATTCAGAATTAAACTATTTTCCTTCGAGTTTAGATGGAAAGAGTAATTCCGAATTGAGGTTTACATGGAAAACACGTTTGATCGGCTTTATCCTTTATTCCTCTACAGGTCTGGGGGTTGGGAAGGTTCTGATTGGATAGGGGGGCGGACCGGAAGTTAAACTACCGGAAGAAAAACATACTTTGCCGCTACAACTTTGAAAGGCTCACAATTTTGATGTTTCCTGTTTCCATCTGTTCTTTTAATTATTTATATTTATTAAATAAATGGTCTCTGCTCTTGACCAGCGTTTACTGCGTGCTGCATCTTGAAACTTTGTTTCGAAAACCAGCCCAGTGTGGAATATAAGCTTCATGGAGCTAGACGGGCGAGGGAACGAGCAGAAAGAAAGACCGGAATTAATTTAAAGAGGAATGAGTGTAAACATGATCGTGAAATTATTCTATTCGGATTTAAAATCAGAATAAACCAGACACTTACTTCGGAATTAAGTTTAATTCGGAATGGCCATTTTCATTCAGAATTAGGTGTTTACATGGTCATTTTTACTTATTTTAAATCTGATTTAATTTTAATTCTGAATTAAAGAGGAATTAAACTTCCCATGTAAACGCATTCAGTGTGTCGATGTAAAAAACTGTCCTATGTCATCCTTTCTTTTCATTTTAGTTTTTAACAATGTCTTGTGATGCCATAATTGGTTTCTTTTTTGCACATGGTACCAGGCGTTTCTTCTATCTTCCAGGTCATGCATGACAGCGTCCGTCTGTGCAGCGACAGAGGCCACGTCCTGGCTAACTATCCTACAGAAAAACTAGCTTTCAGTGCATGTTGTCCCGATGATCGGCGATTCTTCGGCCTGGTTACGATGCAAGCCACAGATGACCACGACGATGCTCACTTCAGCAACGGGCGAGATGAAGATGGGGGTTTGAGGACTTCATGTCACGTGTTCATTGTGGACCCAGAACTTTGCCAACACCAGGTAAAAGACAGAGGCAGTAAATACTTCTACTCTCAGTTATTTTTGTAAGCACAGGAACTTTCAAATGTAGCATTATTGGTCCAGAAGTACAGTACACTGAGCGTTTTTAGGGTTTTGCCTGAATACACCACTGCAGCGGGTTTCTTATAGAGGGTATGCATTGACGTCACATTCCCACTGGACCATGCCCCCTTAAGGGCTGTATATACTTGCCGTTCAGAACGCGTACGCGCGACGCAGGATACGTGTGACGTCACGTCACGCGTATCTTGCGTATCCTGCGTTCATTTGACGCGTCGACGTGCACGTTCTCAAAAAGACACTGAACGCGTACGCGACCTGCAGTACTCGCTCTGGCCGCTAGTATCGCTGTTCCCGGTCTGATCCCAGCTGGCACGATTATGCTGCTCTCCCCTGGAGAAAGTTCCCCATGCAGGTTAACTTCCCCTCAGGGTTTCCGTTGTCCGGTAAAATATGCCGAAGTCCGGTATTTTATAATCTTTCCGGTCAAAATGTCCGGTGAAAATACTCACTGGTGCTGCTGGACTAGAGTCCCCGGGAGTACCGCGGATGGCGAGCCCCGGCGGAGCCCCGGCGGAGCCCCGGCCGAGTCCCGGCCGAGCCCCGGCCGAGTCCCGGCCGAGCCCCGGCGGAGGTACGCGCCGAGCCTCGGTGCCGGGAGCCGGGAGGAAGCGGAGCCGGGAGCCAGGAGTCAATTGACGGGAGGCTCCCGGAGTCAATTGACGGGACTTATTTTATTTTCAATAAAAATACTATTGAATGACTTGCAAATTAATGAATGAATGAATGAATGACTTGAAATCATATTAGGAACAATAAATCAGACCATTCATAATATTGAAATCGATCACATTCAACATCATCATAGTTTTTTACCATGTCAATCTTTCTTATATATTGACATCTACTTCTCCATATGAACCTAAAATTAACTGTTTCGTTATTGTTATGTTTTCGTCATTCTTGTTGAGATGGGTAAGGAGAATGCCGGATAAATTAGTCTGGACAGACTATCCATTTTGATAATAAGCAATAATAATAAGATAAGATAAAATAGTCCTTTATTACTCCCTCAACGGGGAAACTCACGTAGCAGCAGTACACACACACATACAGGGAAGGGGGTAAAAAAGTAATATAAATAAGTAATACAAATTAATAAAGAGTAATAATAATAATAACAATGCTGTGGTTTTCTTTAGCTTCCTTCTAGGCACCCAGAGCTTTACAGAGATCATTATTCATTCATACACATCCTCCCCGGTGGTGGTAAACTATGTTTGTAGCAACAGCTCAGCTGCCCTGCAGACTGACGGAAGCGTGGCTGCCATATCGCGCCAAACGGCCCCTCCGACCACCACCAACATTCATACACACTCAAACACATTCACACGATGTTATAATCTCCTACATCATCCAATATTGTCCTGTAAACTTGTTCATTTTTCTAATCTGCTACCGCTGCTGCTGCTTCTACTTCTGCTACTTAATATAAGTAGCTTTTCCAACTGTTGCTCTGCTTACTGCCCCCTTATTGGTCACCATCGGTATGACGCGTTCTCGTCGTGTGGTACGCGAGGTACGCAGGGAGCCGAACAGACACGTACGCAGGGTACGCAGGCACCAACGTAGAGTATATTCCCGCCTTTACTCGCACGAGTGGCAAAAACAGCTGCAACTAGTAGGGGAAACTGTGGAAAAGACGGGATAACAGCCGATTATCTGCTTAAATTAAAGTCAGTTGGACTTGACAGTGACCCGTACAGTTACCCCAAGAACCAGTGGTCCATGGACATTAATATTTGGTACAGTTACCAAGAACCAGTGGTCCATGGACATTAATATTTGGCCACGGATCAATTTTCCTGATATTTAAATGTACTTCATTTCTACGCCGGGGAAATACATGAAGCAAAGGTTGAAGGCTTACAAAAGTCTTGACGCTTGGTCTGACTTCAAGGCAGGATTTTTTGGTGAAATTAAAGTGATGAGGACACCGAACTTTATGATTTGACCGTTTAACGTTAGCTACCCAAAAATCCAACATTACCTGATACAAAATGGGAACCGCAAATCCACGTTTCGGTGTCTGGAATCCAGTTGTTTCTGAGAATTGCAGCGATCCATTTGTCCCTCTTAAGCTTATTTTTCGTCAGTCTGTAAAACGATAACTCCGATTTCTTGCTAAATCTATGAGTACAGTCGATCGCACAACAGCTCTTTCCCATTTTAGATGTTTTCCAGTTGCCCAAACTGAAAGTTTACGCTGCCACTCAGTCTTTCTGACACTCAGTGTTTCTGACACTAAAACCACATTCATTGATGAAATGACATAAGGGATGGAAAGGGATTTTAATAAATGTATTGAAATGAACATAACAGTCTATTGAATTTCATTTTATTTTATTATTAACTTATTATTATTATTATTAAGTTCTTCTCCTCTCTGTCGAGTAGCTCTCTCTCCATCTTCTCCTCCTTGTCCATACGCTTTCTCTGCATCTATTTATATCAGCTCCCGATATATAACGTTGTCATAACACTTAGTTCACTTTTATTTACGTAGCAAGCACGCTAAGATAACTAACAAAAACCTAAAATACTATTAAAAACCCACAATTTTTAATCGTTGTCCTTACACTATTTAAAAAGGTTATATATTAAAGTTACTTACATTTATATTCCTCCTTCTCCCTCTCCACGGTGCAATTAGTCCTTTCTGCCTTCACATCACATCACTGTCCGATTGCAGCTGTTTTCTCAATAAAGCTTTGAGAAAAAAAAGAAAAAAGCGCTGCCCGGTCGAGGCCGCATTGCATTCTGGGATATGGTAGGCGAGGTAGGCTGGTCTGAAGCATGCTCGAGCATGCTGAGGATTTTTTTCCAAATCAGTACAACATCCGGGTATTTTTCGCACACTGCAGATTTCCTTCTGTTCGCATACAGCATACTACTTACTACACTTTGGCCAAATCAGTGTATACTTGTAGTACAGTATGCGAATTCGGAAACAACCTCAGTCTTTCTGTCACTCAGTCTTTCTGCCACTCAGTCTTTCTGTCACTTAGTCCTTCTGCCACTCAGTCTTTCTGCCACTCAGTCTTTCTGACACTCAGTCTTTCTGCCACTCAGTCTTTCTGACACTCAGTCTTTCTGACACTCAGTCTTTCTGTCACTCAGTGGGCGTAACCTGCTGTGAAGTCGCATCTGTGACGTCATGCGCATTCCCTCTATACAAAAGTCAAGATTTGATCAAAATGTAGCAAAATGAGCTTCAATTTTAGACGTTTCACAAATGTACCATCTAGGAATTACATTAATTTTAAGCAAAGTGCCGACATTTTAAAGGACTCAAAAGCATTTGGATTAAGTGACATCATTGTGAATATAACCATCATTTTTAATACCTGGATGAAAATCCTTTGTACCGCTCTGCGTAAATTTTAACGCAGAACCATAATTGCTCTTCTCATCCCCGAAAACATCGGAGCAAATTTCTTAACAGGCGTTATTTGGATAAACTGAGCCCAGGTTGGAGATCTTAACGGTTACTTTTACGCCTGAAAAAATATTAAAACTTAATAAAGTGGCATATTAACAGCGCTACAGCGGAAATTAAAACAGCTTTTAGCTCCCAGCTTCCTGATATAGTGTGACGTATGTGCAAACATAACTACGCAGTCGCTTACATACCCGAACATAAACCACGCAGTGACGTAGCAAGTGGTGTCCCAATCCCTAGGGAACATTACAAGGGCCCTACGCCTGTGGCTTCATTTTTAGGGCTAGTGGTAGAAAGTAGGGTGAACATTGGGATTGACCCTAAGTTGCTGCTTATTTGTGGGTCTTTCTGCCATAAGTGTTTTTTCTTTACTAACCAAAAAGTAATGATCTATTGTGTTATGTGTGTTCAGTCAAACAGCTTGCAAATGGCAACTCAATACCCAATATCAACTCCAGGCCTTTATCTGCTTCATTTCATGTTGAAGTAAGGAGGTCGCATCTGGACAACTGATTTATTTTCAATCAGTTGTCTAGATACTTTTGAGTCCCTGAAAATGGAGGAATTTTGCTTAAAATGGTTTGAATTCTTAAAGTGTGAAGGGAATTTGTTTTTGTTTAGATTAAAGCTGACCGTATGTAGTTTGTCCACATTGTGTTGTTTTGTTTCAAATCCATTGTGGCGATTTGGAAAAAAACAAGAAACAACTCTGTCAATGGCCACAGTTACATGATGTTTTTTAATTCGGATTAATTATTCCGAATTAAACTATGTACCTTCGAGTTTACATGGAAAACACATTTGATCGGCTTTATCCAATTCCGCTTAAGGTCTGGGGGTTGGGAAGGTTCTGATTGGATAGGGGGGGACCGGAAGTTAAACTACCAGAAGAAAAACAAACTTAGCCGCTACAACTTTGAAAAGCTCACATTTTTTATGTTTCCTGCCATCTGTTCTTTTAATTATTTCTATTTATTAAATAAATGGTCTCTGCTCTTGAGGGAACGAGCAGAAAGAAAGACCGTAAATAAATTTAAAACAGAATGAGTGGATACATGATCACGGAATTATTCTATTCGGATTTAACATCGGAATAAACCAGCCACTTACTTCGGAATTAAGTTTAATTTCGAATGGCCATTTTCGTTCAGAATTAGGTGTTTATATGGTAATTTTTAATCATTTTTAATCGGTTTTCATTTTAATTTTAATTCTGAATTAAACTTCCCATGTAAATGCACTGAATCAGTCACTCTCAATCTGACTTGTATTCACAGGTCCATGTGGGCGTGGCCATGCGGTTCGGGTTTGAGTGCACCCCTGACCCAGACACAGGTGGCTGCCTGGAATTCCCACCCAGTTCTCAGCCTGTCCTCCAGTTCGTTTCTGTCCTCTACCGGGACATGGGAGACAATATTGAGGGAGTTAGGGCTCGCGCCTTCCACGATCCAGACAATGATGCCCAGCAGAACCACAGCACGAGTAGCAACAGCGATAGTGGGATTGGAAACTTTTTACCCGAAGAAAAGAGCAACAGGGTACTTTTAGTTGACCTCGGAGGTCCTCCGAATCATAGTCTCCCCTCTGGGCCACGCCACTGGAACGGTCCGGCTTCATCTCTGCAGGCGTGGAGCCCCACCTTAGGAACCACAGCCCCTCTTCCTCCTCCTCCTCCTCCTCCTCCTCCTCCTCCCCCTCCTCCTATAATGAGAAATGGCCATTATCGTCATGATCCCCACCTGGTGGACCTCCCTCAGCCTCTTCCCCTGGCTCACCCTGATGTCCCTGGCAGGCTTTCCCGAGCAGTCCACCCACAACACTTTTCAGCTGGGAAGCTGGGAGGAGCTGTTGGGGGAGGAGAAAGAAGAGGGGTTGGGGGAGCAGTAGGGTTGGACCCACAGCAGTGGCTTCCAGTCCACGTTCTGAGAGACTGGCATCAACAGCACCACCACAGCCACCTCCAGGGTCTGAGCAGCGATCAGGAGTCCTACGCTGAGTCCACCGACGGATGGTCATCAGCCAACTGCAGCACCCTGCCCCCACCTATGAATAAGATCCCGGCTGACCGCTACCGGGCCCCGCTGGCCCCTGGAGACCACATTCAAGCCTCTGGTGGGAGCCAGCCTCCTCCTCCACCTCCACACCCGAGTAGCCAGCGTCTGGCTGTCCAGAAAGATGAGTGGGGGAAGAAGCTGTTTGGTGCAGGTGACCGGGAGCGGACTGCAGCACGGAGAAGTGAAAGGGAGAAAAAACGGGGAGGGAATTCAAAAGCGGGAGAGAAAAAGGTATGTTTGTGATGAAGTTTTTGAAATACAACTAATTTTTATTAGCTTTCAGGCATATTTTTTTTTGGTAATGTTCTTATAAACCTTTCTATTCAAAGCACATTGATGTGCCATACAATGCCAGTTTGGGGCTGTGAGAGAGGTGTGTTAAAACTGACTATGACATGAGAAGCCCTAGCAGGTTGCCCCCCCCCCCCCCCCTCAAAAAAGAAATCACACATTCCTGTTGTGGAAATTTACTGTGACAAGAGTGTGTATAACACAGCAGTTTATTGAGTCCATAAATCTGTGTGCTTCTCCTGCTGCTCCTCTCATTGCATTGTCAACCCTGTCCTGTCTGCCGTGCCGTTTCATTTCAAACTTCAAAGGCAAGGCAAGGCAAGGCAAGCTTATTTGCGTAGCAAAATTCAACAACAAGGTGATTTACGGGGACAATTACAGAGCAGAAAATAGCAGACATTATTTTTTTTTTGAAAAAGCATGATTTAAAATTTAAGCATAAAAGAAAGAAAGAAAAAAGTGGAATAGAAAAAATGAGTACCGTATTTTCACGACCATTCGGCGCGCCTTGTGGAAAGGCACCCCCTAAGTTTTGTGTGTCATTTTTGGATTTAAAACACACACACGGCGCACCGACCGAAAAGGCGCCGTCTACACACACGCGCGCCGCAAAACACACACACGCGCACAAAACACACGCGCGCTGCAGAACACACTCAAGCACACAAGTGTGCTTATTTAAAAATAGAGCGGGAGCAAAACTTAGTTTGATTGTACTTTATTTCAGTTTTTACATTAATCAAAGTCTTCATCCTCTGTTTCTGCATTAAAGAGCTCCGCTAAATCAACTGTGCCAGTCCCAATTTCCTCGCTGTCAAAGTCACTTTCTGTGCCGTGCGGCCCCTCGGAAATGCCGGCTTTTGCAAAAGCCCAAACAACAGTCCCAGCAGACACGTTAGCCCACGCATCTACAATCCGTTTGCAATCCGTGGCATAACTTGCCCGGCGCTGCCTTCCACTCTTGGTGAAACTGTGTTCTCCCTCAGTCATTCATCGCTCCCACGCCGCTCGCAGCCTCACTTTGAACGGCCGGTTCACACCGACGTCCAGCGGTTGGAGTTCCTTTGTCAGACCTCCCGGAATAACAGCAAGCACAGCGTTCATATTTTTAACTTCTTTCTTTACATTGTCTGTGAGATGGGCGCGCATAGAGTCACAGATCAGCAGCGATGAACCACTGGGTCGCCGCACATAGACCTGCCTCAGCCACTCTACCGTTACCGGTAGAGTGGCTGCGCTACCGTTGTCCTGGCCCGGATGGAAAGATAGCACCGTTTCATGAAGTGAAAGCACCAAGATGGACCTCCATGAAAATGTTCAATTTTAATTTCTTCCGCCAGCGCTACTGCTTTCAGTGGAATGGTGACCGTTGAAACGCTCCTTCCACTTGCTCTTTGCTCGATGACCCACCGCTCAAGTCTTTCCTCCAAGTCGGGCCACCTTGTGTCCGCGGAAGCTCAGCTGCGTCTTCTTCACCTGCTGGAGTTCGTTTTCCAGCTTCCTCCACTTGCGAAACATCGATTCATTAATTTTATATTCTCTCGCGGCTGCTCGATTCCCATGTTCTGCCGCATAGCTGATCGCCTTCAGTTTGAACTGTGCTTCATAAGCGTGTCGCTTTGCCATCTTCAGGGTTGTTAAGACAACAATGTTCTGCGTGAAGCACATACCTGTTCTTTTATACACGCCCCCCTTCCCCCTTTAACTTTCTCATGGTGGCCTCAATTACGTCCGTCTTATATATACATATACATATAGATTAATACATTATAATACAATGGGCGCATTGCGTCATTGGGCACATAAAAAAAAAAGAAGAGGTTTATATGCGCCTAAGGGTCACGAAAATACAGTAGTTAAAATATGATCAAGTTTTGCAACTGAAAGCAGCACAACGTAACTTTCAGCTTTTCTGAGTTTGGCGGCATCTTTTGGACAAAAGCGGTAGTGTTTTACCAGAAAGAACACTACGTTTCCCATGAGCACCAGCGAGTACTGCCGGAAAACTCCTGTCCCGTCGCTGCATTTGTTTTGATAGAAGACGGGACGCTTTTCTGTTTCACCAAGTGAACAGACTGAACGCAAAAAAAAAGATGTTAAACTGCTGGAAAGGAACTGGAATTTACCGGGATGCCTTAAACAAGGAAGCCAGGGAGTGGTATATGGAGAAAATAATGATTATTAACGGTCTGGATCCATATGAAATCCCTACTGAAGACCCATGTGTTTCAATAAATGTGTATAATAGTACAACATACAGTACATGTTTTGTATCCCTCTTACTTCTCTTTTCTTTTTTTTTTGACTGCTATATTATGCTGAAGAGGCTCCGAGGCGTGAGCAATATTTTTGTTTTCCTCGTGAGATTATTTTTTTCCTCTGCAGCTACAAATAAGAGTTAATATTTTTTCCTCAACAAACTAGTTTTATCTGAAGATTGGGGTTAATTGCACTGCAGAGAGCTGGCCAGCAACTGCGTTTAGCTGGCGAAGTGGGGAATAAAACCCGTGTTTTGATCCAACCCGATCTGTGTGAGTGTTTGTGGTTTAAGGCTGATTTATGGTTCTGCGTTAAATCGACGCAGAGCCTACGGCGTAGGGTACGCGGCGACACGCACCGTACGTTGCGCGTCGCCACGTACCCTACGCCGTATGTCTGCGTCGATCTAACGCAGAACCATAATTCAGGCTTTACTGTGTGGAAGGTGTTTGGTCGTTACAGCCGCGATCCAAAGCGAGCCGACGACTCTTTCACTCTTTTAATTTGTTATATCAGATACTTGGCCTCCGTGGTTCTGCCTCCGAGCAGGAAACCGTTGAAAAGTTAAACCATTAGGATCTTTTCCCCATGTTTGTTGTGTGGAGCTGCTGCAGCCGCAACAGCAACGGGTTACCAGCTTCTGCGGAGCTGCGCTCCACGCCCCGCCCATTTTCGTCTCGACTGCGAATCGGGAAGGAGGGGGAAGTGACGTATGCCGTAAAGCAGTCAAAGTCGTAACGATTTGTAGTCTTTTAGTGTGGCAGGGTTCCTACCATGCTCCTCAAAGTTACATAGTGCCAGTGAAGGCGATACAGACCCCTCAGACCATGACAGAGGTGTCATTAAACCTGTTGGAAGTTGATGTACCATCACAATGACTCTGGAAATATGATATTAAGGTGGAAAAGTTACGTAGTGTCGCTTTAAAAGTAACTGCAGAATTTGAGATGTATTCAAATGCAGCTGAGAACAGATGAGTTTTCAACCTGGACTTAAATAACTGAGTGTTTCAGCTGATCTGAGGCTTTCTGGGAGTTTGTTCCAGACATGTGGAGCATAGAAGCTGATACAGCTTCTCCATGTCTAGTTCTGACTCTTGGAACCGATAAAAAACCAGATCCAGATGATCTGAGGGGTCTGAAAGGGTCATACTGGGTCAGGAGGACCCTGATGAGTTCTGGTCCTGGACCATTCAGGGATTGAGCTGCAGTTGTCCAACTGATTTTTAAGGTGGACTGTAAAGATGCTGTTACAATAATCAAGCTACTAAAGATGAAGGCATGGACTAGTTTTCCCAGGTCCAGCTGAGTCGGGTTTTTGCCTCCAGGACCACCCCAGCCGCGGCTCGCTTGGACTGCCGGTACCTATCTACTGCGTCAGGAGTCCCACAGGCTAACATAGCCCGGTAGGACTCCTTCTTCAGCCTGACGGCATCCTGTACTTCCGGTGTCCACCACCGGGTTCTAGGATTGCCTCCACGACAGGCACTTGCGACCACAACTTCGAGCCGCCACGTCGACAATGGAGGCAGAGAACATGGTCCACTCGGACTCAATGTCCCCCGCCTCCCCCGGGATCTGAGAGAAGCTCTCCCGGAGGTGGGAGTTGAAGATGTCCCTGACAGGGGGCTCGGCCAGACGTTCCCAACAGACCCTCACAATCCGTTTGGGTCTGCCCGGTCTGTCCAACCTCCTCCTCCGCCAGCGCATCCAACTCACCACCAGGTGGTGATCAGTTGACAGCTCAGCCCCTCTCTTCACCCGAGTGTCCAAGACATGCGGCCGAAGGTCAGATGAAACAACAACAAAGTCGATCATTGACCTCCGGCCTAGGGTGTCCTGGTGCCACATGCACTGATGGATACCCTTATGCCTGAACATGGTGTTCGTTATGGACAAACTGTGACTAGCACAGAAGTCCAACAACAAAGCACCGCTCGGGTTCAGATCGGGGAGGCCGTTCCTCCCAATCACCCCTCTCCAGGTATCACTGTCATTGCCCACATGAGCGTTGAAGTCCCCAAGTAGAACAATGGAGTCCCCAGTTGGAGTACTATCAAGTACTCCTCCCAGGGACCCCAAGAAGGCCGGTTACTCCGCACTGCTGTTCGGCCCATAGGCACAAACAACAGTGAGAGACCTTTTCCCGACCCGAAGGCGCAGGGAAGCGACCCTCTCGTTCACCGGGGTGAACTCCAACACATGGCGGCTGAGCTAAAATATGTTGCTGTTTCTATTAAAACCCCTTTAGTCCCAATGATTTAGTGTCCAGAAGCTATTGCAGTAAGGCTCACATGGAAAGAAATTTTAAGTTAAGAGCGAGAGCAAACAGCAAGTATGTATAATGAAGCAGGACAGCCACTCCCTAAATTAAGCATCTTTTCTCTTGCATTTAAACTTTTTTCTAATTTGTGCAAGGTATCATGGACTGCATTCATCCAGCAGAAAGAGCCCAGCAGTACCCCTGATAGTGTTAGCATTCCAGCCACCTTGCTCACCGGACTTGGCAAAAGTGGGTTGATAAGTAATTTATCCTCACTGCTCTAGTATCAGATCATGTATTAGGCACAAGTCAGAATACTTCCTTGGCTAATTGATGCCATTGGACAACTGCATCAATTACCCAGAAAGAAAGAATGATGCCATGGCAAGATGCCATGATCTACAGTGTCAAAAGCAGCACTGAGGTCCAGTAGAACCAGTATGGACACTAATCCCTTATTTGAGGTCCAGTAGAACCAGTATGGACACTAATCCCTTATCTGAGGTCCAGTAGAACCAGTATGGACACTAATCCCTTATCTGAGGTCCAGTAGAACCAGTATGGACACTAATCCCTTATCTGAGGTCCAGTAGAACCAGTATGGACACTAATCCCTTATCTGAGGTCCAGTAGA
Organism: Cololabis saira; assembly: GCF_033807715.1. NCBI lineage: Eukaryota > Metazoa > Chordata > Actinopteri > Beloniformes > Belonidae > Cololabis > Cololabis saira. Next base: position 57,498,080 of record NC_084587.1, on the reverse strand, counting down.
ACCAGTATGGACACTAATCCCTTATCTGAGGCCATAAGAAGGTCATTCGTAACTCAAACCAGTGCTGTCTCTGTGCTATGATGCATTCTGAACCCTGACTGAAAAACTTCAAACAGATAATTTCTATACAAATAGTCCCATAACTGGCTTGAAACTGCCTTTTCCAGAATTTTAGATACAAATGGAAGGTTGGAAATTGGTCTATAATTAGCTAAGATGTCTGGGTCAAGAGAAGGTTTTTTAAGTAAAGGTTTAATTACTGCAACTTTGAAAACCTGTGGTACATATCCTAAGTTTATGGATAGGTTGATCTGGTCCAGTATTGTCGCACAAGAGAAAAAACATTTGAATAGTCGAGTCGGGATGGGGTCTAACATACATGTGGTTGACTTACCTCTATTGACGAGTGAAGTCAGCTCAGGGAGGTCTATAGGATCAAAACAGTCTAGAGTCAAGTCAGAGCCTAGGGAAGTCGGTAAGCTGAAGAAATGCCCACAACCGGCTGGTTGATTTCTTCTCTAATTCTCGTGATTTTACTGTTAAAGAAGCTCATAAAGTCTTCACTACAGATAGCTGCAGGAATGCACGGCTCAACAGAGTTGTGACTCTTTGTCAGCCTGGCTACAGTGCTGAACAGAAAACGTGGGTTACCTTTGTTATCCTATATCAACGATGAATAATAAGCTGTTCTGGATTTGCGAATGGCTTTTTTATATACTATTAGAATATCTTTCCATTCACGATAGGAGTCTACAGACTTACAAGAGTACCACTTCCTTTCCATTTTACGCACGTTGTGTTTAAGATACAGATTCAGATTCAGAAAAACGTATGTATTTATTATCCCTGAGGGGCAATTGCAAAAACAACTAAGTAGAATGATGTTGAAAGTACTGAATAAAATAATACAATAAAATGAATGCAGATAAATAAGGCATGTATCGTATGTACAAAGAATATATAAAATATAGAAATATCAAAAAATGTAAAATAGAGTGACTGTAGTAGTATAAATATAAAGTGTCGACAGTGAATGTAAACAATGTAAACTATGTAACAGGAGTATAGAGTAGTAGGGGGGGGGGGGGGGGGTCTGTGGATGTGGGGGATGGTGTTTAGCAGCTGGAGTTATAAAGCAGAGTAGCTTTAGGGACAAAGGTGGCTCTCCTCTCCGTCCTACAGGGGATGCAGCGGAGGGGAGCCACTGAAATGCGGGGTGAAGTATGTGGGAGGGGTCGTTCCCATGCACTATATTCCTAAATTGAGTATTCCAAAACGAATAATGCAAACTACAGATCACTTCATTGGCACCCCAGAATAGAGCGTTGCCACCGAGGTGGCAAAGTGCAGTGGAGTGCACTCACCTCTACCAGCCTTATAGGACTGGGAAATGTACTGTAAATATCCAGTGTGACAGTGTTTATGAGGAAAGATCTATCCCCACCTTCTCTTTGCACCTTCAAAACAGACAAACAGTTGTTGCGTCTCTCTCATGGAAGGTGCGCTCCTAAACCACGCATCACGCAAACCCGAAGCGCGCGCATGATGAGATGAGGTCTCTCCTCCTCCTCCATTTGCACAAATTGATTAAACCAAAACAAACTAAGCAAACATAATTCATTTGGTAGATAGAGTCCAGTTACTACACTACAGAATAGCCTACAGTTCAGTTGAATGGATGAAATTCGCGCTTCAAACCAGTCACTTACAGTCGCCAACCAGTGCAGTTGGTGCGTAGCAGCCAATGGAAGAAGCCCATATGCTGCACATGCTTGTTGTTGACAAGGCTATTTATGGCTGTTGAAGAAGCCTAACGTTACACTCCCCGAAAAAGTGTCTGGTCTCACACATCCACAGCATTAATTATGCAGGGCAGGCTGCGAGAGTGCGAATGTGTTTTATTATAATTTACCCATTCACCGGCTAGTTTGCAAAAAAGCCGTTTTGCCGTTTTTCTACATTAGCCGCCCTGACGGTTATTTTGCACATTAGCCGGCTATTCTGAAAAATAGCCGTTTTTCTACATTACCTACGGTGTTGGTACGGAATTTAATATTGACGATGTTGAAGTGCAAAATAGGAGGTATTACTTTAGCAGATGTTTGTCTGATGAAGCTATTGCTAAATTTAGGGAGGCCATTGCTCATCTTACGACAGTGGAAAATAGTGAAGTAGTCTAGGCCAGTGACCCGGGTTCTACCTCTGTAGATGTTGATTTCCTTGCTAGTAACACTGCTGATTTGTTGCATTCAGCTTTAGATGAAGTTGCTCCTTTGAAAAGGAGGGTTTCCAACCACAGGAGCTTAACTCCCTGGTATAATTCAGATATCCACATGTTGCTGCTGTGAACACTGCTTCCACCTCCCCTAGAACCATCCAGGTGGAGTGCAGCACCCCCTCCTCCCTGCCCGACAACCTCAATGCCTTCTACTCCAGGTTTGAGTCGGACAACACCACCAGATCTATGAAGATCCAGATCTTCATTCAAACCTGGTAGCTCTGCACTCACCTTCAGGACTGTGGACGTGGTGAGTGCCCTCAGGAGGACCAGAGAGAGGAGCTCACCCGGTCCCGACAACATCAGCGGCCGACTCCTGAGGCACTGTGCAGGGCAACTAGGGAGTGTGTTCCGGACTCTTTTTCAACACTCCCTCGACAGTCACTCCGTTCCACAGTTGTGGAAACACTCCACAGTGATCCCTTTCCCCCCAAAAAATAAGCTCTGACTCTGAATGATCTCCGTCCTGTGGCCCTCACCTCCCTGGTGATGAAGGCCATGGAGAAGATCATAAAACAGCACATCATCAGAGCAACTGACTCCCTAATGGACCTACTCCAGTTTGCCTATCGCGCAGGCAGAAGCGTTGATGATGCAAAAATCTTCATCATGGACTCCATTCACAAACACCTGAAGCTCCCTGACTCATCCGCCAGACTTCGTCCCACTTTCACCTGGATGATCAGTTAATTCTGTGGATCCTGGATTTTCTGACCAACAGGACTCAGAGGGTTCGGGTCAACAACTCTCTCTCCAACCTCTGCTCCACTTCCACTGGCTCCCCCCAGGGCTGTGTCTCTCCCCCCAGGGCTGTGTGCTCTCCCCCTGCTCTTTATCCTCTACACCGATGACTGCAGAGCCACACAGCCCAACTGCCATCTGGTTAAGTACGCTGACGACACAGTTCTCCTGTCGCTGCTGTCAGGCCCCTCACAACATCACAGACCCGTTCCACAGGAGTTTGTGGAGTGGTGTGACAGCTCCAAACTGGAACTAAACACCAGCAAGACCAAAGGAATGGTGGTATCCTTCTCCAGCAGACAGAGGGATCTGGCTGCTGCTGTCACCACCACCATCCATGGGAAGCCAGTGGAGGTAGTCGTGGAGTACAAGTACCTGGGCACCATCTTTGACAACCTCCTGAAATTCTCCACCAACACAGAGGAGATTCTCAGGAAGTGTCACCAACAGCTGTACCTCCTCAGGAAACTCAACTCCTTTAGAGTCAGCACTCACATCATGATGACTTTCTACTATGCCTTCCTGGAAAGCATCCAGAACAGGAACAGACTGCAGAGCACTGCATTATGCTCCAAAATCATCGGCCTGCCGGTCAGAACTCTGTCTCAGGTTTTTAACCAACAGGCCCTCAGCCAGGCAGCTAAAATCATTAAGGACCCCTCCCACATACTTCACCCTGCATTTCAGTGGCTATATATATATATATATATATATATATATATATATATATATATATATATATATATATATATATATATGCAGTCAACTCATGTTTAGCCTCTGAAGTCTGTCATCTTTATTTAATTACTTATTACTAGCACCATGTGGGGGCGTCTGATATAAACAGATGGAAGGTAAGAGAGAAGACACTTGTGTTTTCTCAAAGAGCAACAGTTCTTAATTAGCTGACAGAAAACTTAAATGTTGATGGTCCTTTGTCTAATTTGGCGATGTGCATATTATAAGCAACAGTTTGTAGCATAATGTCACTGCTGAGTTGTTTGACATTCCAGTCAGTTGGTGATTTCAAACCTTTCCACGTTTGAATGAGTATAATTTGAAGTACCATCATGAAAAAGAGATTCCCCAACCCCTCTAAAAATCCCCCAAACTTGACAGCAGATTTGAGAATAATGTTTTATTTGAGGCTGTTTATACTAGCCAGAAACTGTTAAAACAAGGATAATTATTGAATTCCAAAACTGAACCCCACACGACTCCCATATTGCCAAAACCCAGCTACGAGGGGTGCACAAGTCAGTGTTGTCGTAGTGCTGGTCCCACCCCCAGATAAACGGGGAGGGTGGTGCCAGGAAGGGCCTCTCATTTGAAACCTATGTCAAATCAATATGAGGATCATGAATATTTGCTTTGGTGACTGCTAAAAGTGAAAAGTTGAGAGAAGAAAAAGACTGCAGGAAAAAGCACAGGACTGTACATTCCTGCATGTATCATGTGGAATTTAACATTTACGTGGAAGAAGAGGGAGCAAATCTTAAACATTTGTTATTCTCAAACAAAGTAAATCTGGGGACAAAGCTGCACAAAGTTGCACTTTCTGCACTTTCAAGTTGGATTGCCTTTGTAAGCCACTCCCTGAGTGTGCCTGCCTGCTACCGAGGGGACACTCGGGCCTCCTGGTAATCCAGTCCAGGGGGAGGCTGCATGCAGACGGACAGAGGCGCTGGACACTGGCCACATGCTTCTGAGTTGAGGCGAGACCTCGGTTGCACTTTATTCACCCAAATAACCACTCCCTTCTCTAGCTCTGCCACAAACATGGCTTTTTGCTTCAAAACCTTTTTTGAAAGTAAAACTAAAGGCATTGGAAGTTAAACTGTAGAATATAGCACTGCACAAAACAAACTTTTGGACTGCAGTGTCCCTGCAAGGAAAAAACATTAAATACTATCTTCTAGGGTGAATAAAAAGTGCAACACCATCCTCTAGTGCAGGGGTCTCAAACTCAATTTACCTGGGGGCCACTGGAGCTAGGGTCTGGGTGAGGCTGGGCCGCATCAGGTTTTCAACAAAAAAAACGCATTTATTAAAAACAGAAAAAAAAAGAAAAAAAAAACTGTCTTCAATGCTTTTGCTTCTGCTATACGCCTACACTTTTTCAGTGCTTTGGTTCCGGTTTTCCACAAGAAAAGCTCTGATAAAACATTCCACTGTTCTCAAATATCTTAATTTTTAATTTTCTACACAAAATAAGATGAAAAAATAAATAAACAAATAAAGAATAAAGAAAATAAATCAATCAATCAGTAATAAATAAATAAAATAATAATAAAACAGCAAATAAGAAAAACTTAAGAAACCACATATAGTTGGTGGGTAGAGAAATTATTTTTTTTCAGATTCAAATTAACAGTATTAACAGTTATTTAACCTTTAACATGAACATTAATGAAACTTTCAACATGAACTGTTCTGAACATGGCTTCTCTTGCCTACTTTTGGCTAGATGTCTGGCAGCGCTTCCTCTCGCATAGCCGAGCCACATTTGGCTTGAGGGAGGAAGCAATTGAGACCCTCAGTAGACTTTGAAGATGCTCATCAGTAAGTCTGGTCCTGTACTTGGACTTATTGAAGTTCAAGGTGGAGAAGAGCTTTTCACACAAGTACGTGCTCCCAAAAAGGCACATGGTCCGCTTGAACATTCTGGAAAGCTCAGGGAAGCTGGGAGTCAATTCTCTCAAAAATTGCCCAAGCTTGTCTGCTCTTCCACTCACCTCCCTGAACTTGGCTTTGAGTTCAGAGTTGCACTGCAGGTCAATGAGCTCCATTTGAAGCACAGGAGGGGCATCTTGCACATCAAAGGAGAAGGGGTCCGCAAAAATTTGAAATGTGGCTCTGTGCGTCTTGAAGTCTGCAAATCTGTGGTCAAATTCCTCCTGTAGCTTCAAAATGGCATCAGCATACTTCTCACCACTGAATGGTGTGCCTGCATCCACAAGTGCCTTGCATGCTGGGAAATGGCAAAGGTTTGTCTGAGATAGCTGAACTTTCCATAGCATAAGTTTTGTGGAGAATGCTCTCACATTGTCATAGGCAGCACTGACAAGTTGCCCCTGGCCTTGTAACCTCTTGTTCAGTACATTAAGCTCATGCGTGACATCAACAAGAAAAGCTAAGTCCATGAGCCATATAGGATCACTTAACACAGGAACAGCCACCCCATTCTTCTCCATGAAGACTTTCACTTCTGCTCTCAACTCAAAAAATCTCTTCAACATGTTTCCCCTGCTGAGCCAACGTACCTCGGTGAAGTAAAGCACGTCCCCATATTCTGACTCCATTTCTTCTAAAAAAGCACGGAACCTTCTGTGTTTTAAGCCCCTGGATCTGATGTGGTTGATGCATTGCACAACAACAGACATCACGTTGTCAAATTTCAGGCATTTGCTGCAAAGGGCCTGCTGATGGATAATGCAGTGCAGAGCTATGGCTTCCTCCACACCCTCCTCTTCCAGTTTTTTTTGAACAAGTGCCACCAGTCCATTTTTCCTCCCTGTCATTGATGGCGCTCCATCAGTTGTTATCCCAACAAATCTCTTCCATGAAAAACCGGCATTCTCAATGGCATCACACAGCTGGTGAAATATCTCCTGAGCGGTGGTCTGGCCATGCATTGGCATTACTGTGAGCAACTCCTCTGTCACTTCAAAATTGTCATCAACACCACGGACATATATTGCGAGCTGGGCAGTGTCAGTGATGTCTGTGGTCTCATCAAGAGCGACTGAGTATACACTGAAACATTTTGCTTTCTCACACAGTTGATCATAAATGTCACTTGACATGTCACAAATGCGCTCTGCCACGGTGTTGGCAGAAAGGCTGATGTTGCTGAACTGACCTTTCTTTTCTGGACAGACAATACTTGCAGCCTGTAACAGGCACTTTTTGACAAATTCACCTTCTGTAAATGGCTTTCCTGCTTTAGCAATCATCTCACTAACCACATAGCTAGCTTCGACTGCTGCGTTATTCTCTTTGGTTACTTTCTTAAAAAAATCTTGTTGCTTCAGTAGACATGTTTTAAGATTGGCAACTCGGTTGGCTCTCTCATCTCCCTGGTATTTTGCATAGTCCTCAGCATGTCTAGTTGTGTAATGACGTTTCAAATTGTATTCCTTATGCACCGCAACTTTCTCTGTGCAAATAAGACACGTCGGAGTGCCCCTGTGCTCCACAAAGAAATACTGAATTTCCCACTTTTCCTGAAATTGTCTGTGCTCATCACCAACCTTTCTCTTCACTGCAGGCTTTGAGAAAGACATGTTTGGGGCTGTGTAATATATAATTCCACTAGGTATCGCTGTTGTGTTGAAGTTTAAGTTTTAGTGTTTAGCTGACGTACAAAGAACGTAATTTCCGCTGGTACCAGATTGGCTCAGGGTCCTGCGCCTGCATATGACGTCGAGCACGGCACAGTTAGTGATTGGTTGAACGTCAGAAACCATGGAAACACAAAGTGTTTGTGGTGGCCGTTTAATATTTATATTATAAGTTCTCCCTATAAACGTGCATTTTTTTCACACTGACAGGCTCAGATAGTTACAATAAGTGTCCGACAACATACTAGAAAGGAGAAATGAACGTATGTCTACCTTTAGCTTGAGATCGCTGTTTGTTGCGAGAGCCAATCAGTGTGGAGAGTCTCATAACGTTACTGCACACAGGTCCTGTGCGGTGTCCTGCAGGCTGCTGTGCCCGCTGCAGTTTATGGAAGACAGAGTTTACCGACAACCGTTTAACGACCAGGAGAGTTTATGTTTCGCAGCCGGCTCTGGAGGGAGAGAGCCGGTGAATCCCCTGTTTACTGACCGGGAGGAGAGAGCCGGTGAATCCCCTGTGAACTTCCCCTGACCGGGGGAATGGGACTGGACCGGAGTTCGCTGGCGGTTTACCTGACCGGGAGTTTCGGAGGGAGAGAACCGGGGGAAAACCGACGAGATTACATACAAAGTCAATGCAGACCGGAGGTTGTTTATTTTTTTCGCGGGACTGGACCGGAGGACTGAACCACTGCTAGCTGGCAGGCAGCCGGCTCAGAGCAGCAGCACTGAAGGAGAGAACTGGGGGAAAAACCCACAGTTTACCGGCGGCCGTTTACTGACCATGGGAGTATTTTTGAGTATTTTGCGATTATTTTTGTCGCTTTTGCTGTGAACACCCCTTTAGTCCACACAGCAGCAGAACAACAACAAACAGCGATCTCAAGCTAAAGGTAGACATACGTTCATTTCTCCTTTCTAGTATGTTGTCGGACACTTATTGTAACTATCTGAGCCTGTCAGTGTGAAAAAAATGCACGTTTATAGGGAGAACTAGGGAGAATGTGACGCCTCCAGAGGGTATCATGTACCCAGAAATGACAGCGGAGCTTCGGACTTTCAGAGCAGTACAGCGCAGTGATGGTGGTGATCTCAGTCATGGATGATGAGAGAAAAAGCAAAACAGGCGGGCTCGCTCGCGTATGGGCGGGACAAAATCGTGTCAATTGTGTCCGGTGTGCACACAGCTTTAAGCTGTCATTTCTGGGTACATGATACCATACAGCATCCATGTCAAACTCGCGCGGGCCGCACTAACATTAAACTTTCATATCAAGGCGGGGGCCTCAAACTAGCGTCCGGCGGGCCGCATTTGGCCCGCGGGCCGCGAGTTTGAGACCCCTGCTCTAGTGGTATGTTTATGCCACTACCCTATATGTACCTCTTCTCTACTTTGTGCCCCGGCCATCAGACTAAAGCTACATTAGAACCTCCCACCTGCATGTAAATTGAGTAAATACAAGGGAAAGTATAAGCTAAAAACAGCAAATGTGGCGATTGAACAATTCTGGTATAAAAAATGTGTGTGCAGTTGTGTAGAAAGTGTTATATGTTGTTGTTCTACATTTGCCTTGCTTTTCTCTTTCCCTTTTCCCTTTGCAAAAGCTCCTATCCTCTTTCTATCTTCTGCTGCTCCACTGTGGTTTTGAGCACTTGTGATTCACATGACACCGTCTTTGGCTTTTTCCTGGGGTGTCAAAGCTCTGAAGTCAATTGGTATCACTACCAATGGACTAATACTAATGGACTACCTCATACTGCTGCGCCTTTCACTTTTAAATTGTATATATGTTAATAAGAGCCATTTGTCTATTACTGTTTGTAACTATTTAAATCTGTGTTCAGTGAGCAAAAAAAACGAAAACAAATTCCCTGTCTTGGCCAATAAAGCTTATTCTATTCTATTCTATTCTATTCTATTCTATTCTATTCTATTCTATTCTATTCTATTCTACTATACCAGTTACAAGGACCTCCCCAGATGTAGCACTTTGTGCTGCTGCCACATCCACATTATGTGTACCGGTTCAGTGTTTCCCCTACCATTGTATAGGCCTGGCGGGGCGGCCAGGCCAACGAGACCCCCCACCAGGCCTAAAAAAAATGTAATATGCCAAAAATAAGCGACCTATCCATTCATTCATAAATCAATGATCATTTATGTTTAGGAGCACCTCTACGCAGCGCTGTTCTGCAACGTGAGTCAACCTGCTTCGTTGCCTAGTAACGATGCGAGTACCGCTGCTGAGAACGCAGGAATATTATTATACATTATGGGATGTATAGAGTTTGTAGCTAGCCAACTATGGCGCCATCAAAAAAAGATAAAATATTGCGGGCGACAGACAACATGATATAAAGAAATGTTTCTGCCAGACTCCGGAGCCACGGAAAATAGATGAAGGGAGAGTAACAGAGGAAACAGAGGAAAACATGACCGATGCAGGTGAGACGGAAGAAAGAGGGGCAGATTGCAGTGGAGAGGGGGCTGCTCAATTACCCTGAAGGCTGATTTATGGTTCTGCATTAAATCCACGCAGAGCCTACGCCGTAGGTCACGGCGTAGCCTACAGCGTAGTGTACACGGCGCGTGTCGGCGTGTACACTACGCCGTAGCTCTGCGTTGGTGTAACGCGGAACCACAAATCAGCCTTTACCGTCGCTGACACCGGTCCGACTGCCGACCCCCGTCCGACTGCCGACCCAGTAAAAAACAACATCTAAACACAGTCTGGGATCCCGAATGGCTTAATAACCATAAATACAGCCCTTGCTTGTACCACATTCCCCCTGGTAAACTTACAATTTGTTGTTTTAGCTTACATTTTTGTTCTGATTGAGCTTCTTTTTTTGGTAAGCAATAATGATGAAAATAACACAGACAATAGATTGTCTTTCCACTAGAACCACTAAAGGTTCATTTTTTCCTCAGGCATTGTCAAACGCATGTAACTCTGTTATAACAAAACAGGAAAAAAAAATCTTCTACAATGTTTAAATTATTTAAAACTGATATAATCTCAATTGTGAATAGGGATGTTTTGTGGCATATGCCGTCAGCACAAGCAGCCGTTAAAAGAGGACCATCCCAGAGGGTTTTCATAGAGATCCCTCTGAAATATCTAGAAAAGATGTGCTCAATGCTCATATGGGTCAGACCATCAAACTGCAGCCTTTCAGGCCCATGGCACTTTGGTTAAAGGTTAGATTAAGCCTAATGATTTCATTGAAGTGATATCATCCAGCAATATAGGCCTACAATGATTTTTAATGTAAAACTTTGTTATATTGCTGCATGTCACATGTCCAATATGCCGTACCACGCGCCTCGTCTGTTTAGGGTTTTTTCGGTGGGTACCACCGGGCCTGAAAGAAATTCTAGGGGAAACACTGTGGCACTGTGGTTGTGCTCTTCACGTAACATCCCAGCTTGTGCTGTGTCCCCGGTTTCTTCCATGCTGTCCACGGCCGAGGTCTCCCCTATGTCTGGGTCAATGCTGGCCCCACCAGTGTCTATATCCAACTCAGCCCTCTTTCTTGTTGCTCAAGTGATTTCCTCCTCTGGAAGAAACATGCATTGTATCAGATTATAGTGGGACACTCTTTCCATTTAACCGTTCTGTGGTTGCACAGCATACACAGGTAGGTGGGTTGTTTTCTTCAAACACTCTATATAAACATGTCGCCCACGTATCTCCGGTCTTTTGCTGTCCTTCCCAATGACACAGTTTGACTAGGAGTCTGTTTAGTGGGCTACAAACTTTAGTCTGATGAAGCTAAGCATGATGTAAACATGTGACAGGTAGTCATGCAGCATCTGCACATGCTTGCTCTAGCCCCTTTTGTTATTTGAGGCAAGGGAGTACAAAAAGGAGGTCAAGTAAAAGCCTTGGATGCCTGCCAAAAATCCAATGATATGGTGCCTGTCCTGTATAGTCGTGTTGCGTTGGATTCTAAGCATGCCATGACATCAGCCCTGACTCCTGCAGGGCTGACTCCTAAACCAAGGCAGAGCCTACGCCGTTGCTGTGACGCCGTCGTGAACCCTTCGGACTTCTCCGTCACTCCATTTCTCCGCGGTGCAATACCCCCCCCCCAGAGCGCTAGTTGATACTTTGTTTAGCTTCCGGCTTTTCCGGTCACAGTGAATCAAAGAGATAAAGACAACTATTGTGCAAAAAACCAAAACAACCCAAAAAAAGAAAATCACACACAGACACGAAGAAAAGAGCGCTGAAAGTTCACTACTGCTTCACAAACCGGAACCGGAAATATATTGCTACCAAGCGAACCAATCACAGCCCTCTCGGTCTGCGTTGGGTCTGCGTCGCCTAAACGCGTAGTTAAATTTTTTGGGAGGTGCACGTCAGGCTACGGCGTAGGCTACGGGGAGAGTCTCCCGCGTAGCCGCATACCCTAGCCGGCGTAGGCTGTGCGTTGATTTAACGCGGAACCATAATTCAGCCTTAAGTGTCCTGAGTTGTTGTCAAGAGCAGTTTTGTTTAAAGGTTTTGGTGGCACTAGTGGCCTTTATTTAGAAAGTAAGTAGACAGGAAACAGGTAGAGAGAGAGGGGGGGCATTGCAGTATAGAGCAACAGGCCGGGACTCGAACCTGCGCTGCCTGCACGAGGACTATAGCCTCTACAAATGGCGGCCGCTCAACCCACTGAGATATCCCCTTGTCAAGAGCAGTTTTGACTTGTACTTAAGGTTTCTCTGGTGTAGCCATGGCAGGCAATAGATCTGTCCCCACATCAACTTAGGGTTGGTTAGCCTTGTGGCACTGGCTGTCACTGCTGTTGGGCTCCTCAGAAGGAACAGCTTCCTCCGGTAAATGTTGCTGTCCCTTGGCTGGATGTACACTAACTTCACCTAACAACCATCTGGGGACCTGCTGATTTGTGTGACCTCCTAGTTAGACATACAGACCATGAGTATTTGCATTATTTTGTCCTTTCCGGTACTGGATGTCAAAGTTGGAAAAAGTGACTTGGGAAACCCACCATTGGTTGATGTCATCACAGATTTAAGAAGTTGTCTGTGAAGAAGAAGAGAATGGTCCACAATGATGGACAGGCACAACTAAAACTAAAATCAGTTCACAGGATGTGCGTTGCTGGGGAAAAGTGATCTGGCTGCAGACTGTGTAAAGAGTGGAGCTCCTCTGATCTCTTCTCCATACTGGAACCATGTGACCAACTCACTGGAGTGGTTAGAGTAGGGTAACGTATCAGGGAAAGGTGCTCCAGTTGCATGGTTCCAGTCTACAGTGGACCTCATCTCCACTCTACACAGGAAAACATTTGATTGATTGTTTTGTGGTATGATAAAGGCACATCCTAAGTACCATGTTTTGAGCATTAATGCAATGCTCCTGTGTGAGCATGTTGCCCTTAGTGTAAGGGAAGGCAAGGCCTGCCCAGTGAATGGCCAGAGGCACCAGACACAAAGTTCTTAGTTATGGTGAGACCATAGTTGCACTTTAGTCATCTAAATAATTATTCAGGCTGAAACATATTTCAAACAATGGAAGTAAAAGTGAAGATAAAATGCTGCTGCAAGAAACCATGCAAAAATGGCACCCGACATAGGTAATAAAAGTTGAAACACCACCCTCTAGTAGTACATTTATGTGGTACATTTACACCACCTGGTACCTGCAGATTACTGTACTGTGCTAAACTCTTAGGCACCCAGATCTTGTTTTTTTATCACAGTTTATGTGATCATGCATATTATTTTTCAGTCTCTGTTAAGGAGTAAACCGAAAAAACTGTATTATTTTTATTATAGTTGGACCAATTTATCGATTGAATATTGGCCATTTTTTTTATTAAACACATTTCAATAAATTGACTATATATCCAATGCATTCATAACAGGTGAACTAAGGCTGTTGCAAAACGAACAGCTGTGTGAACATTGTAGTTTTGATTTACAAATGATAATTATTTGCAGGGAATAAAAACATTTATTTCTGCTGTGATGATAAGACAAACTATCTTTTATCAAAGTTGTTGTTATTGTTTGCTATTGTTTTTGTTTTCTTTTTTGTAATATGTTATGAATCGTAAAAATGCATTTTTGATATTAAAGTGTTAATATTTGGTGCAGATGTACAATCTCCAGTCAACTCGAAGTGTCCACACACAACAAAAAAGAACTGTGGCCCTACAGACGGGAACATTTTATTGTTAACTTTTGAGACTCAAATTGAGTCAACATCATGGTTTTGCAGTTTAAGACTTCAGCACATTTATAACATTTAATTTTCCCATACATTCTGTTTTTTATTAGTGCATCCAAGTAACTGAATTTTTTTTTTTTTTTTTTCATTTTTAACTATAGAGTGGTCGCTTCCGTGGGTTGACGATGGGATTCCCTCCTCTTTCCCAGCGCTCATCAGCCAGACGCTCCTTTGGGCGCTCCAAACATCTCAGCATGGCCCGATCCCTGGATGACCTGGAGGTAAGCAGAACTCTGCATGCAGGCATACCTGTGTTCAGGGTTATTGTCACGCTCTGATCGCTGTGTGCTTACATCTGAGACATTTGTGTAGTGTTGTGCTAGTTACTGAAAAATAGTAACTAGTTACTGTTACTAGTTACTTCATTAAAAAGTAACTCAGTTAGTAACTCAGTTACTTAGACCAAAAAGTAATGAGTTACTATGAAAAGTAACTTTTTAAAACGTTTTAAAAAAAAAACATGATTTTAAATGCTCCCATTAATGCCCCTCTAGCCTACAGCATGGTACTGTATGGAGAATAATACAAACTTTTGATCAACTTGGCAGTTTCAATTAATTTGCATTCACATCACTGAAATCTGCCATGCATTATGGTCTGTATTAACAAGTCTGACACAAACACAAAGCTATTTTTAAATGGAAATGTATTTAAGTCAGCCATAAACTGAACAAATGCGGGATTTCTCGCAGGAAATCTCCAGGTGCTTCAGATTCGAATTACTGTTGTGTTGGTTAAATAGTCTCTCCGCTTCTTCACTTCCTGTGTCAATAACGTTGGTCTCTTAGCAACAAGCTGAGAACGGCCAATGAGCTTCAGCAACAGCTCAAGAACAGGACCCTTTGATGAATCGTTCATTACAGTCTCAGATATAATCCATGGTGGCATGTCGGATTATAAGAATCCTTTTGCCCAGAAGAAAAAAGAGCGACAACAACTGCCCACATAACTATGTTCTTCTCTGAAAAACACACCTGCACCAAGGCTTTAGGAGCAAAAGACGCTACAGAGTGAGTCGGGATGCAGCGGCTCAGAAGAGCAGGGAAATATGCGCGAGGCGGTGCTGATCTCTGCAATTTGAAGCCTTGTATAATAATTGTAAAAAAAAAAAAAAAAAGGTTGCTACTTCGTGGATTTCACTTATCACAGGTTCTTTTTGGAACGTAACCCCCGCGAAAAACGAGGGATTACTGTAATGACAATATATCCACGTTGCGAAACTCGCCTTCTCTTGGCTCATGACCGTGATGTTTTTGAATAAACACACACTCGCCCACTACGTTTCCTCCGGTCTCCGCTATGGGAAAAAAAAGCTTCACTGTAGCCAGAAATAACGGAGTAATGCACCGTTTGGTAACGGTGATTGAGTTACTGAATTTAAAAAGTAATGTGTTCGAGTATTAGTTACCGCCAAAACTAACGGCGTTACTGTAACGCGTTACTAAATAACGTGTTAAGCCGGGCATACACTGTGCGATTATGGGCTCGTTTTGAGCCGATTTTCCAGTCGTGCAACTTTTTTTTGATCAGACCCGATTTTGACCCAATCGTTGCTCGTGCCTCGTGCAGTGTACGTGGGGTAACGACGAGAGATTAACACCTCACGACGAGCTCCCGATCACAAATCGTGAGGTCGCAAAAAAATCAAGCGTGTTTGAAATCCTCGTCGTGCTACGACCCGATTTGCCTCATCCTTTCACAGAGAGCATGCGCAATCTCTGATGTCACGTCAAAAAACTATTATTTGTAGTTTAAGTGTTGCAAATTCACATTACAAATCATGTTTTAATAGCAAAAAAAGACCGCATTTCCATGTACGGTGCGGGTCGCCGCGTACCCTACGCCGTAGGCTCTGCGTTGGTGTAACGCGGAACCATAAATCAGCCTTTAGTGTGTGCGCTGTCTGCTGTTCGGAACACCTCTTTTTTCTTTTCTCATTTTGCTGGGAAGTTGGGTCCCTCCGCCGACACACAACTTTTGCTATATGCGTTCTTTGTTGTGTCTAAAAATGATGCGCAGTGCCCACCCAATCAGAAACGGTACAGATATTTTGGGATTTTTTTAATATATATATAGAAAAATAAAATTATAAAAAAATAAAGGATCCCCATAACCTTTGATCGGGTGGGCAGGATGCACGTTTGGGTGGACACAGCCCACCCTTGCCCCAAAACCGGCCTCGACTTCCAGTACACAGAGGTCCGATGGGAGGATTATGATCGTATAGTGTGAGCAGACGGGTCGCATCAGAGCATCGAGTCGTACAGTGTGAGACCATAAATCGTGGGCTGTGAACTTTTGAACTCCGCGATCTAGTCGTGCAGTGTGAGATGGGGCAGTCTCATACGATTTAAAATATCGCACAGTGGCCCGGTTTCACAGACAAGGCTTAAGCCTAGTCTCAGACTAAAATGCTGTTTGAGCTGGCTTAACTTTAAGTCACTTGCACAGACATATCTTAAAATAGTCATAGATTTAGTCTGTTCTGGATTAAACAAAGCCAATTGCAAAAGGGTGGATTAGAGCTACTCTAGGACTAAATTTAAGTTTATATTAATCCTGCAAAGAGGCAGGTTTAACTTCAGCTTAGTACTGTTTGTGAAAGGGAGCACAGATGTTTTGGGAGCATGGAGTATTTGGAATATCTAAATGAAGACCAATATTCGCTACAGAGGCCAGCCAGACAAATACTTGTGGATAGGAGTAATCCATTGAATCAGTTTGATGAAATAACTTTCCGAAACCGCTTTCGTATGTACAAAGAAGATGTACTGGAGATAATTACTTTGCTTGAGCCTAGACTTTCCTCCATGTCTCATAAAGGAAGGCCTGTACCCAGTTCTCTCCAAGTTCTGATAACTTTGAGATTCTTGGCATCTGGAACCTTTCATCGTGAAACTGGTGATTTGTGTGGTGTCAGCAAAGCAACAGTGTTTAGAATAGTTCACAATGTCTGCAGTGCCATTTGTGAACTGAGAAATCTGTACATTAAGTTCCCTGATGCTGCTGAGCAAACCAACTATAAATCGTGATTCTACGAATATGGGAACTTCCCAGGAGTTATTGGCTGTATTGATGGATGTCATGTTGAAATCAAGTGTCCATCAACTCCTGATGCTGAGGAGTACAGGAACCGTAAGAACTGGTTTTCCATCAATGTTCAGGCTGTATGCACTCCCAATTTAGAGTTTTCAAACATTGTCGCCCGTTTGAAGGGAGCAACACATGACTCAAGGATTTTTCACAACTCTTCATTGTGTGCTCAGTTTGAGAGAGGGCAACATAGCGGAATACTAATTGGTGACAGTGCATATGCGCAGAGTTCCTATTTATTCACACCTTGGCCACATCCCACAACAACTGAGCAGCAAAGATATAACAAAGCTCATATTCGCACTAGAAGGATTGGTCGAGCGTATGTTTGGGGTGTGGACAAATCAATACACTTCATTTTGAGCTAAGAAGATGCTGCAAGGTGATCATTGCTACAGCTGTGCTGCACAACTACCTGAAGCTGTACAACTACCTAAAGCAGTATAATTGTCCTGACCCTCCAATGGAAGACCAGAATGATTCAGATGTGCCCATGCCAGTCCAACGAGGACTTGCACTCAGAGCTGCTTTCACATTGCAGTGCAATAGTGTGCTGAAAAATTAAATGAGAAACTCAACCAAGGCTGTCCTAAAATTTAGGTTGTGGTGACTACAATACTCACACTCTTGTCAAGTGTATTTCATTACATTACATAACTATCTCATGCATCTTTCTTTGAACAACTCTCTCTTCTAATTTCATATCCAATTCGACCTATAGAATTCTCATTTTCATGTCATGCTCTTCTTTCAGATATTTTCAGATTTTCTGCTCATGAACTTCTAAGGCTAACTTTTCATGCATTGACATCCTTTTTGGTCTCTGCTGGAAGGTTTTGGCAGCATCTTTTCTCTGTGATGCCATGCCAGATGTGGAGGGTGCACAGTCACTGTGCACTGGCTCTTCCACCAGGGTTAGAATAATATCCTCTGGGAAAAGAACACCGTTAGATACAAAAGTGTGGTTACATTTTAATTTGCATTGAATTCACTGCAAATGGCAGCCCAAGCATTGTTCTTCTTATGTTCAACAGCAGCACTATGCCCTTTACTTTCAATAACAGCATGATTTCCCAAAATTTGTTTAAGTAGAGTTTTTTTTCATACTCAGTATAGTTCTTTGAGCGTGTTCTTTTAGGCCAAGCCAGGATGTCAACAAGCATCTACCAGACATCCATACAGGCAGGTGGAAGCAGCAGTGGGATGAGGCGGGGACTGCAGGTCAGCACTGCAGGGGGGGGGCGACCAGCACAACAAACTACAAGAGCGATGGACAACAATGATGGCTGTGAGATACTTATACTTAATAAAAAATGGAAGAGGAGAAGAGAAGAAGGGTGAGAGGCAACGCCCAGTGGATCATGTCGGTCCCCCCTGCAGCATAGGCCTATAGCAGCATATCTACCACGAAGCTATATTTGAGACTTACTATTATAGTCTTGTTCTATAGCTGCAACTATGACTACTGACTAACACACTAGAGTTTACAATAACTAGAGGTTTACTAACACTAACTACAGTTTGACGTACATGCACGGAAATCGGTACACACCTGTATCATGTTGCAACTTAAAGAAAAGCCTCCTGGCGCCATGGCCGAAACCGAACAGGAAGTCGGCCATTTTGAATTAATCGTGTAATTTTGGCGCAATTTATGCCATTTCTTCGGCAGTTAATACGGCCCAAACCGTAATGTGCACCCAGATGTGTTATACATCAAAATGTGCGTCTCCATCCTGCGACGACGCGCATTACTTTTCTCAGTCAAAAGCGTTACTGTGGCGACGCTGGACGCCAAAAAGCGCGCCCCCCCTTCATCTGATTGGTCCATACTTCCTACTTTCTGCCATAACTTTTGAATGGTTTGATATAGAGAGTAGTGGGTGGTGTCATCCGCTAAATGTCCAGGCCTGAAGAATCTACATGCACATCCACTGCAGCCTGAACGTGCACAAGGGTACGAGGGCCCGTTCATCGCTTTAATTTCAATTTTTTTCTTCTTTTTCATTTTTTTTTTTAAGTTGGGAACATCTACACCTTTTATAGTACATTTTAAACAGTTTTCTTTTCTTTTTTTGAATTTATATCTGCTTTGGTTCTGGGCTTCAGTCAGTGTTAGCTGTTTGGAAATGTGGTTCATAAATAAACTGACTTGACTTGACTTTTAGCTGCAAGAAATGAGTTGTTATCAAGTCATTTTAGAGCCATGAGTTTTGTCTAACAATATGCCTATTTATTTCTACATTACAGCATTTCATAAAAAGAAAGTCAGCAGCGGCTGTTACTTGGTTGGAAAAATGCAGAAGTAGGCTGGTATTAGTTGTATTACTCTCAATTACAAAATTTTAACAATTAATATTTTTTTCCTTTATTGACTTTTACGGAAAATTGTGCCTAATTTCAAAACAATTTAAAAATTTTAAAATGTGAATAACGAGTGGTGTTGTATCTTGGCTTCTCTGCAAGGGCAGCTTTGTTGTCTAATGCACAATTCCTGATAGTAGCTTTGCTTCCCAGATAGAGATCAGAGGAAGGCTAAATGTTTCCGCTGTTCAGTGGCGGCTCAGACCCTGGAAACAGCGAAGTAGACCCTTCCCTGTTGCTTCAGTTGTCTTTTTTTTCCCAATACATTTTTCTTTATTTGACACCAAAAGAAGCAACAGCTTGTAGAAGGAGAGAGATTAGGCCCTATACTGTTTTAAGTCAAGTTAAAAGTGGTACATTTTAATGTGCAAAGTCTTGTATTGAACTTTAGTTGGTGCCACAGTTCAGCTTTCCTATCCACACATTCAGTTTTTGTTTGGCTTTTAATTAAAATTTTGGTCGATCTATTTTATGGTGTTAGTGGGAAGGTGATACACTTCAGCTCATTTTAGAACATAAGTGACTTTGTCATTCTGTTAAATTGATGTAATTGCAACAAAAAAACTGGGATGTTCATTGAGACATGAAGCCAACCAATATATTTCCCATCTAATTCATGAAAAGGAGTACATATCTGAAAAGCACTTTATCTTTCTCATGTTGGATGACCTTTAGCTGGAGAGTGGATGCAACTTTCAATAACAGCCACATAAATCATATTTGTCCATCCATCCATCCATTATCTATACCCACTTTATCCTTTGCAGGGTCACGGGGGTCTGCTGGAGCCTATCCCAGCTCATTTCAGGTGAGAGGCAGGGGTTACACCCTGGACAGGTCACCAGTCCATCGCAGGGCCACATATAAACACGCAAACCATGCACACTCACGCTCACACCTATGGGCAATTTAGAATGATCAATTAACCTACCATGCATGTTTTTGGACTGTGGGAGGAAGCCGGAGTACCCGGAGAAAACCCACGCAAGCACGGGGAGAACATGCAAACTCCACACAGAAAGGCCCCTGCTGGGCCTGGGAGTCAAACTGGGGACCTTCTTGCTGTGACGCAACAGTGCTAACCACTAAGCCACGTGCTGCCCAAATCATATTTGTATTTCGCATAATTATGACTTTTTAACAATTAATTACTTATTCAATTGAATTAATTAAGACAATTGTGTTGTGCAACTCAGGTAGCTTGGCTGTCCAGTTATCGAAGGGTTATTAATAATTTTATTCAAGAATTATTAATAATTAATAAAGTCGACTATTTATCAAATTGAATGACCAATATGATAAATAAAATCCTCGGGGCACCACCCTGTTCCTTAAGCAGGGGCGCGGTCCTGCCGGGGGTTTCCTGGCGGGGATCCTCAGTTTCTGCGGCCGCCCAGTCTCTCTCCTGCTCCTAACTTCACAGAAAAAGTGAACAGTGGCTGGAGCAACCTCACGCCGGCTCTCTGGTCCTGATCGCGGCCTCAACACTCCGCCTCGCTGCGCACGGGGGTTCCTCCCTTCGGAATGTCGGCTCGTCCCGTGTTGTGTCGCCGGGCTGCTGGAGGGCCTCGCGGTCCAAAGGCTGGAGCTCCTGGCGGGTTTTGGCTCCCGGAGCGGTCGTCCTGAATGGAGGACAGGGCTCGGAGAAAAAAAGAAAGGAGTTAAGACAGGTAGATAGTCCAGAGCGCAGCGCTCTGGGATCGGACCTTGCGCCCGGCCAGTGCGGGCCTCGACGGCTCCTTGAAACCCCCCCCCACAGCTCTTAAAAAGCTGCTGGACAGCAAAGCGCGTCCCGGCTCGGTGGCTGAAGAGAAGAGAAGAGAAGAGAAGAGAGAAAGTCTCGGTGCAGCACGGAGTTTTGTATTTCCGCGCGCTGCGATGACGTCATCAGTGCCTCGCTCGGGATTGGGGTGCGCGTCGCTCTCAGGCGCCGCCCCATCCCGCAAGGCATGCTGGGATTGTAGTTCATGGCACGGCGGCCATTTTAGGAGGCACATTATAGCCGATTTCAGGCTGGGGGGGTTGACCAGGGTTTCAAAGTTTGAATATACATTCACAAAATGTTCATAAACACTTATAACAGTCCACATGATCACTGGGTGTGGTCCAACAGTCCCCCCTTTTAGATTCGATGAAGGACTGCAGGGTCCGCGTCGGAGCTAAAACAAAACGGTCCGAGTCCATGTGATCATGAAATCCGATTGAAGGCGTCAGCTGGCCTGGGCGGATCAGAATCATCTATGCAACGGTGTAAGAGTATGAAAATGAACAAAACACATTCAAATAATAAAAAAAAAAAAATGGTTCAATCGCATAATACAGTGACATCACTTCTTAAGGTGAGGTAGATAAAAGATAAAATAAAAGACAAACTGGAAAGAAAAGGGGAGGTTCGTTAGATCACGGACCCTCGATACGTAACTGCCAAAAGCAGACCAGGCTCAGTGGGTGTTCACTACGTGTTAATCCCTTGGCAGAGCGGTGCTTAGGAAGGAAACGGATCGGAGGGGGTCCGTCCTGTAACAGAAAGTCTTATTCCCTAACAATTTAATCATTCTGCGATTAATTGCTAGACCCGGAAAAACAATCTCTCATCCTGCTGCAGTAAAGAGTTACCTTACATCGCACGCTTTCATGGAGGTTATGGAGAAAGAGAGACTTAAAATAACGATCATTCTCCAAACCTAGAGTGTTGCGTCCCTGCAAAAACGCAGCTCTCAGACGCCAGTAATAATCTTTGGGGGTTTCTGACTCCTGGTGCTTAATTGAAGAAGCCGCCAGAGTAGCTGAAGCCCAGTCGGTTTCCGAAAAATACTCCTCTAGCAAAGCCTGACGGAGTGCTTCATAGCAGTCTCTGGTTTTAGCTGGAAGGGATCTTATGAAAACACGAACGCTCCTGGCTGTGGTTTTCCAAAGAAGCTTTACCTTTTCTCTAGAGGATGCATGAGGTAAATCTCGGAGGCTATCCTGAACCTCATCGAGATAATTCTCAATATTTGACCCTGGATCATCCGCGTCGAAGTGTTCTATGTCATTGGCCAGAGACTCAAGGTCACGGAGACGCAAGCCTTGTCTATGTGGCGGGCCAGGGTCGTCTGGTCCACCAGAACATTCCTGATACACCTGGTCCCTGTGCCGAGAAGAATAATTAGTTCTTGTCTGGCGTGGAACAGGTAGGTCGGAGTGGGGGTTTAAACCACCTGACACAAGTTTTGGTCCATCAGGGAAAGGCTCCCGGAAATTTGGATTCACAGCCTTCAGATTATAAGGCTGGCCGCATTTCGGACTCAGCACCTCATCTTGAACACGCAGGGCAGTGGGCCTGAGGTTGAACGGGGGGGCACGCTTTAAATCTGACCCCCCTTTCCTCATTTTGCACCTGGGTGGCTGCACTTTAATCTCATCCCAGTTGATAAGGTCTGGAACGGTGTCAGTAGCGCTTGGGCTACTGGCTGTCCCTCTGGGCTCAGACGGGATAAGCAGGTTAACTGCTGGATCCTTTTCTCTGGCCCCCTGCTGGCCGTGGGTCAGTGTGAGATTTGTCACGCCTTTCATCACACTGCTGCAAATTGTTAATGATCGGGACACTGGAGAGTTGATCTACTTTAATTTCTGATTCGAGCCGTGGCTCGCGGTTCACATGCTTGTTCTCAATCCAGTGCGGCTCCATTTTCTCAGAGCTTCGAGTGGATCCGTTACAGGAGTCCAGTGACTGGTCACGGAGGTCCAGCGACTGCTGGCGGAGGTCTAATGACTTCTCACGGAGGCTAAGTGCTTGCTCACGGAGCAGCCATGACTTTTCATGGCGTTCCCTCCACGTGGCTGAACTTATGTGACTGGAGCTGGGTTTTGCAACTAAGCACATCAGAGAAGAATGCTTCTCTGGAAGAACTCTTAATTAAAGAGATCAACTCCTGTATCCTATCACCAGCGTTACGTTCATAACCATCAACGTTATTCACCTCCTCTGAGGTGCATCGACTAGTTTCTCGGATTCGTGCTTGAGCCTCTCTTAACAGGCTTTTCAAGCGTTCAATCTCTTCCTGCGCATCGCAGTGCGCCAACACTTCCCCCTCGTATTTTTGTCGCCACCTGTGTTTGATTTCCCCAGCCTGGAGTTCTGCCTTACGTTGCCATAGCAACGCCAGTTTACCCAGAACGTTGGCTACACAGGCTTTTTTATACGGTTTCTTGGCGAAGCTAGTGAGCTCTGCTATCCTCCCTTCGCAGGTCTGGAGGTCATAGTTATTTATTATGCTCAGCTCATCTCTGGGTATTTCCATAATACGTGCAATTACTTCTTGAGTGTCGGTAAAAGTGACGCTGGGGGAAGCCTCGGCCCCCCCTTCATGGTTACCTGGGCTACTCATCGCGCGTCTGGCCAGGGGACCCGGGACGGAAGGGAACCTGGCGAAAAGCTTCCTATTCAAACGGAACTTGCCTGACGGTCCTTCTAGTCAACCTCTGGTCACCTCTGCTGGCTCTGCGTCCAAATGCGATGAGTTTCCTGCCTTGTACACCACACGCAGTTCACGGACCGGACACCAGTGTTTCGCTTGCAACTCTGCCAAGAGATTAACACTCAGTAATGAAGTAGATTCACGTTATCACCCAGATTAGGAGGAATGAGACAATAAATGAAGCATGAGAGACTGAACCAACTCTGATCTGTGCCTGAAAGCAGTTGGGTTCTTGGTTATCATAAAAGGAATCGAGATAACCTTGGAAGCAAAAAAAAAATAAAAGAATCCATAAAGTGGATTAAAATTTAAATGCCACCCAAATTAAAGATTCAATTTAACAAACACGATAGAAATTAATCCGAAAGATTAATAACTCACATGGGGTAATCCCGACAAAGTTCTATTAATAGAGTTTAAAGAACTTGAAGCAAATCCAACCATTAACTTCAGTGAAGTAAGGTTGCAGAGGAAAATTAATCAAACGGATTAATAAAAGTAGTGATCAAAATAAAAGTTCAAGTTAATAAACTTAAAGAACTTAACAAAGCAACCAACCCTTAGTGAAGCGAGGTTGCCATGAACAGGTTTTAAAATAACCGTAGGAATCAGATAATGAGAGGGGAAGAAAAATACAAATATTTTCTTTCCCGATCAAAATTAATGTTCTGTAATTTCATACAAATTCGGTCACAACTTTGTTACTATTCAGAGCCCTCACACGGGGCACCAATTATGTTGTGCAACTCAGGTAGCTTGGCTGTCCAGTTATCGAAGGGTTATTAATAATTTTATTCAAGAATTATTAATAATTAATAAAGTCGACTATTTATCAAATTGAATGACCAATATGATAAATAAAATCCTCGGGGCACCACCCTGTTCCTTAAGCAGAAATAACAAAAACCACTCATTAAAAATCAATCAGAATTTATTTACATACGGGTATCAAAGCAGATGTAAATACATACCCAAATAAATCCTGATGGCACACTACATTATTATAAAACCATTAATTAACTAGAAAAACAACAATCAATAAAAATGAAATGAAAGTTAAATGCAAGGAATAAAAAAAGAAATCAAAGCAATAATAAAGATGATACAGAACCTCTACAGTTCAAACGTGGCTGCAATGTTTAAAGAAGCCGGGGCTCCTGTGGTATTTAAAGATGGCGTAACTCTCTTTAAGCCACGTGCAAATCTAGACCGGATGTTAATCCCAGTGTTTTAAACCGTGATCAACTGGCGAAACGGCGCCACCAAATGAACAAATAACCGTAATATGCACACAGTAATTTCATTAAGCATAAATTCAGGTCTACACCAGTCTAAGTGACTGATCGCCCAGAACGCAGCTCACGCGTCCTCGGGAGTCCGGATCTGAAGCTGCAGGCTCCGTCGCCTGCGGGCGCGGTCCTGCCGGAGGGTTCCTGGCGGGGATCCTCAGTTTCTGCGGCCGCCCAGTCTCTCTCCTGCTCCTAACTTCACAGAAAAAGTGAACAGTGGCTGGAGCAACCTCACGCCGGCTCTCTGGTCCTGATAGCGGCCTCAACACTCCGCCTCGCTGCGCACGGGGGGCCGGTTCCTCCCTTCGGAACGTCGGCTCGTCCCGTGTTGTGTCGCCGGGCTGCTGGAGGGCCTCGCGGTCCAAAGGCTGGAGCTCCTGGCGGGTTTTGGCTCCCGGAGCGGTCGTCCTGAATGGAGGACAGGGCTCGGAGAAAAAAAGAAAGGAGTTAAGACAGGAAGAGAGTCCAGAGCGCAGCGCTCTGGGATCGGACCTTGCGCCCGGCCAGTGCGGGCCTCGACGGCTCCTTGAAACCCCCCCCACAGCTCTTAAAAAGCTGCTGGACAGCAAAGCGCGTCCCGGCTCGTTGGCTGAAGAGAAGAGAAGAGAAAGAGTCTCGGTGCAGCACGGAGTTTTGTATTTCCGCGCACTGCGATGACGTCATCAGTGCCTCGCTCGGGATTGGGGTGCGCGTCGCTCTCAGGCGCCGCCCCATCCCGCAAGGCATGCTGGGATTGTAGTTCATGGCACGGCGGCCATTTTAGGAGGCACATTATAGCCGATTTCAGGCTGGGGGGGTTGACCAGGGTTTCAAAGTTTGAATATACATTCACAAAATGTTCATAAACACTTATAACAGTCCACATGATCACTGGGTGTGGTCCAACAATTGTATACGTTATGGAGGGGTAGATGTCCAGTTCCTAACACATCCCCTGGCAGGGTTTCTTTCTTCTTCTTAGTTTTTCTTTTCTTAACCTCTCCTACCATTTCTTTTCTACCTTTTTCTTGTTGTTGTCAGGCCTTTTTCTCTTGCTGCACATGCAGTAATGTGCACAAACAGAGCTTTGTGTTGTGGGGTGCGGCGGTTTTTGGGGGGACAGAGGGAGTGGTTTGTGTGCATGTGTGTGGTGATGGTGGTGGGGGGTAATTGGGTTCCAAGTGTTGATCTGCACTTCTAATGAGCCTTGATGAACAACAAGCTGACATTCGCCTCATTAGTGAGGCCTCCACACAAAAGTGTGTACGAGACTTAGACAACTCAAACAAGCAGACACAGGAAAGATACACACAAGTACAACGTGTGTACATACACAAAGTGCAACTGCAACACTGATTAGCACACATGGGGTTAGGCTGCAGCAGCGCTCAGCCATCTTGTGAGCTGTGCTATTGAAGACTTGAACACCTTTCATGATGTCATTGAAACGTAAGCTTGTGTTGATGTGTGAACACAGAGCTGGACATACATGTCAGCCAGAGCTAGAAACCTGCTGCTTATGTTGTGACAGTTACAATGATTTTGACACCATCCGCGTCCACAATAACCAGACAAGCCTCATGATGACAGTCTGGGAACGGGAGTCGGATTGTTCATACTGTTGTTCATACATGCGTTTGTGTCAGTAGTATATAGAGGGTATGCATTGTAGGGCTGCAACTAACGACTATTTTAATAGTCGACTTGTCACCGACTATTGAAACGATAAGTCGACTAATGGGATAATTAGTAATTCTTTCTCAAATTTAGTATGAGGTTGCTTTAATTATGTGGCAAATGATAATAAACACGAGAAAGATGGGTATTTCAATGAAAAATAGATATTTTATTCAACTTTGCCGCTGTTCATACAAAAAGTAAATAAAATGTCCTATCTAAAACCAAGGACAGGCACAGTGATCAGTCAGTATAGACATAAATCCATAAATAAATAAACCTTTGTCCATTATTTTTCATTTTTTTAAGGACAGGCAATTGTGTTTTATAAAAAATAAATTATAAAATAAAATAAAACTCGTCACCATCAACCATGGAGAGCTGCTCATATCACAGATCAGCATCTGCAGTTATTGATCAGTGAGGGCAGTCGCCTGTTGCGGCTACACGTCTGCTTCTTTTGCAGAAATGGGTCCATGGTGGTCTCTTCTTCGGAATGCATGCATTTAATTTAAAATACTTTTGTCAGGCATAAATGTAAAAGCTCTCTTTTAAAGCCAAAATATGCTTAATATCTTACCAAGGCGAATCCGTTTCGTTCAACACTCCGACGTACTTTCTCTTCAAATGCTCGTGCATTACCGACGTGCTCCCGTGCTGAGCAAGGTCTGCTTTGCAAACCTTGCATGTCATCTTTTTATTCGCCGTATCCAGGCTAAAATGCTCCCAAACCTTTGAACTTTTGTTACATGCAGCTGCTGTACAGGACACCGTCATTTTTGTTTAATCGTTACGACGCTTGGCTGAGACGCAGAGATTGTATTGAAGTGAGATGCCTCACTCCATTGGAAAAACACGTCTGGCGACAATTGTCGACAATGGAATTCATTGTCGACAATTTTGATTATCGATTTTTGTCGACAACGTCGACGAATCGTTGCAGCCCTAATGCATTGACGTCACTTCCCCACTGGACCAGCCCCCTTACTTGCACTGAGTGGCAAAACATTAGCAAAAATGTCTGCAACTAGTGGAGAAGACGGAATAACAGGCAATTATGGGCTTAAATTAAAGTCAGTTGGACTTGACAGTGACCCGTACAGTTACCTGAAGAACCAGTGGTCCATGGACATTAATATTTGGGCACAAATCGAGTTTCCTGATATTTATATGTACTTAATTACGCCAGGGAAATACACAAAGCAAAGATTGAAGGCATTTTCCAACTCAACTTCCCAACCCAACCCAACTCAACTTCAAGGCAGGATTTGTTTAAAGTGATGAGGACACCGAACTTTATGATTTGAGCGTTTAACGTTAGCTACCCAAAAATCCAACATTACCTGATACAAAATGGGAACCGCAAATCCACGTTTCGGTGTCTGGAATCCAGTTGTTTCTGTGAATTGCAGCGATCCATTTGTCTCTCTTAAGCTTATTTTTGGGCAGTCTGTAAAACGATAACTCCGATTTCTTGCTAAATCTATGAGTACAGTCGATCGCACAACAGCTCTTTCCCATTTTAGATGTTTTCCAGTTGCTCAAATGAAAGTTTACGCTGCCACTCAGTCTTTCTGACACTCAGTCTTTCTGACACTCAGTCTTTCTGCCGCTCAGTGGGCGCAACCCGCCGTAAAGTCCCATCTGTGACGTCATGCGCATTCCCTCTATTACACAAGTTGGAACGAGTTGAACTGTAGTGTTGAAGGGCCTTCAGATGACATTTGTCATGATTTGGCCATATATAAATAAAGCTGAATTTAATGGAATTGGAGTAATATATAATACTTATATCATCCATGTGTGTTTGTACATCTCTGTTATGTGTATGAATGCTTGTTTTTGCATATCTTTTTCTGCTTGACGCTTCCAAAAGCTAATTGACTTAGAGCCCAACTGTTGATTTTAAAAATGACTCTGTTTCGATTACATGATTCCAATGTTCAACTA
The DNA here is from genome assembly GCF_033807715.1 of Cololabis saira. Lineage (NCBI taxonomy): Eukaryota > Metazoa > Chordata > Actinopteri > Beloniformes > Belonidae > Cololabis > Cololabis saira. The sequence goes on along the minus strand of NC_084587.1, from coordinate 57,469,658 downwards.
ATGTAATAACTAAGATCATTGCTTTAAATCTAAAATGTGTGCTTTACATATTCTTCTGTATGCTGAGGTCATAATGTTTGAACAATTTTAGCTGACGTATATATCCATATACCCCAGCAAATCTCTGCTCGGCTGTTAAGGAAAATGTTTGGAAACCTTCTTCTCTCACTTCTTAAATTACAGAAGTATTGGCCTGCTTTTTAGATGCTCCTGGTTGTATTGTGGTCAGGTCTGGGAAGCTGAATGTTAATTTTTCTTGTTCTACTTTATTGAGCTGCAGTTGAAGATTGTCATTGTTTTGGCCGTAAGTCTCTGATGACAAAGGTGACAAAGATGTTGTTCATGTTGGTTCCTAATGAGTCCCTCTTGTCTGCTGGTTTTTAAACCAGCAGGGTCTGTCTCTGGAACAGGGTGTTAGAGGAAGTGCCTCTACCATGGGTCAAGACAAACAGAGAAATGCAGTGACTTCTTCACACCTAATCACATCCATTTATGACGGTCCTCGCTAGGGCTGAACGATATACCGTTATCGTATCTATATCGAGATATGAACATTCAAGACATTAATAACGGAAAAGCAACGATATAAACGATATATTTCCGCTCGCCCTGCTTGTACAGCTCGAGCAGTCTCCATAAACATTACTTTTAAGATTGCCCTTGAACGCACCACTACAGCCAGCCAACCACAAAGCTTATTTCATGCTTGCTGTTGATCGACAGCTGAAGCCAACCAATGACAAACATAGGAGGGAGGGAGGGAGACGTCGACTGAGACGCACACAGCCACACACACAGGAGAGCGGAGAAGAGCGGAGAAATCGAAACGGAAGAAAGGAGACATGAGTGCGGAGGATAATGCGGCCGGTGGCAGTGCAGAATCTAATTTTGTGCCAAAACATAAATCATCCTCCATTATTTGGAGGTATTTTGGATTTAGAAAGGATGATGTCGACCAGAGCGAGGTGTTGTGCAAGTCGTGCTTGGTGAAAATTGCGACGTGTATTTCGCAGCCATCCAGTTTTTTTTTTTTAAATTACAAAATAAAAATAGAGAAATAAACCAAAATAATCCGTTCCCCATCTTTTGTTTTGATAATAAAAAATTCATTGATGTGTTTGAAAATCGAAATTGGGAATTAAAACAGCGAGTGGAAAACTCTTTTCTCTATTTCCTATTCGTTAGAGGATACTGAAAAACAAGGATTGGACAAATGGGGGGATTGCACATGCGCAGTAATAAATTAAGAAAGTTGTTTCTGGTTCTTTTGTTGATCAGATTGAAAGTTAACATTTTTAGATATTTAATTGTTGAAACAGAAAATAAATCAAATATGAAACCTGGGAGTGAAACATGAGTTTAATCTGTAATCTGTCTTCACTCCGTCATGAAACTGCAGTGATGTTGTGACAGTCCGTTCAGCTGCAGCGTCCAATCAATAACATGTACCTAACTCTAACTTTAACTGCATTGGTTATTTATCGTTAAAGCGGAGTAAAATATTTTGATTATTATTTATTATTGAGTGACTTTATGTTAATGTTGATGACTGGCAGTGAGTTCTAATCAATAAAACTGCACTCTTTTGATTTCTGATGTTTTTATTTTTCTGAAAAATGCTTGGTTTTCACCGAACCGAAGTCATATCGTATCGTATTGATATCGAGATATCTGGCATGAATATCGAGATATGAAATTTTGTCCATATCGTTCAGCCCTAGTCCTCGCTATCAGCTCCATGATCTCATGTCCTTCTTTCAGAGGAACTTGTTGCTCAATGCACAAGTTCCTCCCTGTTTTGCTTATATAACTCCCCTCACCATGAAGAATGTCAGTTGATTCTCCAGACATGTGTGGAGCATACTAAGTAGATGAGAAGAGCATTGACGGGAACACAGTTAAGTCAGCACTAATGTTCTGTGTGGGTGTGTTGTTCAATGGCCAGGGTCTCCCTCTGCAGCCGTGCCCACCCAACTGTCTCAAGACTGAGTGTGTTTACATGGGAAGTTTAATTACTCTTTAATTCAGAATTAAATTTAAATCTGATTTAAAATGAGTAAAAATTACCATGTAAATGTAATTACCACCTAATTCCGAATGAAAATGGCCATTCCGAATTAAACTTAATTCCGTAAGTGGCTGGTTTTTTCTGATTTTAAATCCGAATAGAATAATTCCGCGATCATGTATACACTCATTCCGCTTTAAATTAATAAATTTTTTCTGCGCTGTTCGTTCCCTCGCCTGTCTGTTGCGATGACGCTTATATTCCGCGCTGGGCTTGTTTTCCAAACAAAGTTTCAAGATGGTAAACGTAAAAATTGTGAGCTTTTCAAAGTTGTAGCAGCTAAACGGCTAAGTATGTTTTTCTTCCGGTAGACATAACTTCCCCCCTATCCAATCAGAACCTTCCCAACCCCCAGACCTTAAGCGGAATTGGATAAAACTGATCAAACGTGTTTTCCATGTAAACCTTAATTGGGAATTACTATTTCCATGTAAACTCGAGAGAAAATCGTTTAATTCGGAATTATTTAATTCAGAATAATTAATTCCGAATTAAAAAACATCATGTAACCGTGGCCATTGTGCAAGTGTGCGTCTCTCAGCCAACATCAGAGTGGATAGGCCAGATATTATGAGCATAGCTGTAATAGCAAAGACAGAGGAGGGGTAGAGAGGCAGAGCAGAGAGAGGAGGAGGAGGATGTGGGAGGGGATGACAGCAAGAATGAGAGGGAAGGGGAATCTAGCGACAGCAACATTCTGGATCGGTTTGGAGATTTGAAAACAAGCACGCTTTGCCAGTCGGCTTTACCACACTCACATGTGCACACACACACATACAGATGTTCAATAAATGATGGCAATGTGCACTGAAGAAAGCTCTTGCATTCGCAGTTAAGGATTACATGTCTTCATGGAGCAGCAAACTTTGAGTGTGAATTGTGAAACAACTCCTAATCCAGTGAGTAAACAAGCTGCTTGCATTCATGTATGTGTTTTATACACACGAATGATTGTTTGGTGCCGCCTCTGTTTTATCTCTTTGACAACTCTGCTTTGTTACACAAGCTTAACATTTTCAGACATGGGCTTATGCTGTTAATTCACTTAAAAATACAAATGGAAATTTGTGATAGTTTGTATTCAAAAGTCTGCGTCTGATGGTGATACTTGGCAAGTGTGAAAAAGAAACCTGTTAATGGTTGCACCTTTCTTCTCTCCTATTTTTAAGGCACTGTCAGTTTATGTCAGTATGTATGTATTATATATTTAAACTAACTAAGACTTTATTTGTGAGCTCTGTGGAGGGTGACAGATCATGTGAACTGTTCAAGCCAACCACCAAATTCTTTTAGGCTCTTTTGATTTAAAGGTGACACCTGATGATTCTTTGCTTCAGTCTATTTGATCAGTTCATGTGTTAAGGTGGTGTCACAGTAGCTCATTTTACTTCCTTTGGTTCAACATTTTTATGTAATAATATAAGAAAAATAAAATAAATAAATAATAATAATAATAATTAATAAGAAGAAAGTATTTGATATCGTAATGTAGTCCACTTCTGATATATATAATTGAATGAAAACTGGAAGATGTATAAGGTGCTCCTGAATGAAGCAGTATGTAAAAATATGTTTAGTTTGGCAAAAATATAACATTTCTGTTAGTGGGTCAGTACTTGGAAACGTATGTGTGAGTGTTTCCGTGTGTATGTGTGTTTGTGTGTTTATGTGTATGTATGAAGTTTTGAGTGAGAACTTCTGATGCAGCAATGGAAAGCAGCATTGAGCATTTCACTAGACACGATAGTTAGAGAAGAGCAGCCAGCCCTTTTGACCCCCACCATTTATACACACACACACACACACACATTTAAAAAAACCTTTCATACTTTAAAAATATGAGGAAGAACCAAGTCATATAAGAACTTTTACACATTTATTTCTTCGTCTGTGTGTGTGTTTTCAGTCTGAGAGAATGTGTGTGTTTGTGTGTGTTTTTCCTCGTGATATCCCCTGGGAGCAGAGTCTTAGGGAAGGAAGATCAGATGATGAGACAAGATCAACACTGTTCCTGTACATGAAACACCTCATGAGGCCAGAAGTCATATAAGACATAGATGATGATTTCAAATAGACACAAGTACTCTTTTTTTATTTTATTTTATCTTCATCAGTTGCCAAGAACAGTTTAAAAAACCAACACAATCAAATTGTGTCCTGTGATAAGTCAGTTGCTGGACTGTTTTTCTTTACTTAAATTGTGTGAAAGATTAGACAAAGTAACAGAAAAGTATCACGACTTTAAGGTTGTAGTTTGGGATTCTTCCACACATTTCCATCTGATGATGAAGGGCTGCTTGTGGCCATTGCTTCTCTGTCATACTGCAGTTTTCATTCATGGTATGACTTGTGTAGGCCGTAAGGTGAACAGCAAAAAGTATTTCTGAAAGTAATTCCCGCTCCCACCTTTGGAGACTACACAATCTGTACATTATCAAAAAGATTGATTCATGCTCACCTTATAAGTAAAAGTTCCGAGCTCAAAACACCGCAAAAGTCCCGTGATCGGTGACCGCAAAACGGTACTAGTTTCTTCTGAGTGTAGTAAGATTTTGGTCCGCGGGTCGAGGCGTGGTCGTCACGTGATCCCGCTGCACCAATAGGATGTGCGTTGCTAGTAAACACAAAGGCAAGATGGCGGCGACCGTGTTGTCCATCCATCCATCCATTGTCCGCTGCTTATCCGTTCCCGGGTCGCGGGGACAGCGGTCTCAACAGAGATGCCCAGACTTCCTTCACCCCAGACACTTCCTCCAGCTCTTCCGAGGGGAGTCCGAGACGTTCCCAGGCCATCCGAGAGACATAGTCTCTCCAGCGTGTCCTGAGTCTTCCCCGGGGTCTCCTCCTGGAGGGACATGCCTGGAACACCTCTCGCGTCCAGGAGGCATCCGGTACAGATGCCCAAGCCACCTCAGCTGACTCCTCTCAATGTGAAGGAGCAGCGGCTCGACTCCGAGCTCCTCCCGGGTGACCGAACTCCTCACCCTATCTCTAAGGGAGCGTCCAGCCACCCTGCGGAGGAAACTCATCTCTAAGGGAGCGTCCAGCCACCCTGCGGAGGAAACTCATCTCGGCCGCTTGTATCCGCGATCTTGTCCTTTCGGTCACTACCCAAAGTTCATGACCGTAGGTGAGGGTAGATGCGTAGATTGACCGGTAAATCGAGAGCTTCGCCTTTCGACTCAGCTCCTTCTTCACCACGACGGTCTGGTACATCGACCACATAACTGCGGATGCTGCACCGATCCGTCTGTCAATCTCCCACTCCATCGTTCCCTCACTCGTGAACAAGATCCCGAGATACTTGAACTCCTCCACCTGAGGCAGGACTTCTCCACCCACCTGGAGAAGGCACACCACCCTTTCCTGGTGGAGAACCATGGCCTCGGTTATGGAGGTGCTGATTCTCATCCCTGCCGCGTCGCACTCGGCCTCAAACCGCCCCAGCACATGCTGAAGGTCCCGGTCCGATGAAGCCAACAGGACAACATCTTCCGCAAAAAGCAGAGACGAAATCCTGAGGTTCCCAAACCGGATCCCCTCTAGCCCCTGGCTGCGCCTAGAAATCCTTTCCATAAAAATTATGAACAGGACCGGTGACAAAGGGCAGCCCTGCCGGAGTCCAACATGCACCGGGAACAAGTCTGATCTACTGCCGGCAATGCGAACCAGACTCCTGCTCCGATCATACAGAGACCGGACAGCCCTTAATAGACTCTCCGGTCCCCCCCTCTTAAAAAGAGGGACCACCACCCCGGTTTGCCACTCCAGCGGCACTGTCCCCTTCCTCCATGCAATGTCGCAGAAGCGTATCAACCAAGACAGCCCTACAACATCCAGAGACTTGAGGTACTCAGGGCGAATCTCATCCACCCCCGGTGCCCTGCCACTGAGGAGCTTATGAACCACCTCAGTGACCTCGGCTTGAGTGATGGATGAGCATGCCCCAGAGTCCCCACTCTCTGCTTCCTCAGTGGAAGGCATGTCGGTCGGGTTGAGGAGATCCTCAAAGTATTCCTTCCACCGTCCGACGATGTCCCCAGTCGAGGTCAACAGCTCCCCACCCGCACCGTAAATGGTGCCGGCAGAGTACTGCTTCCCCCTTCTGAGGCGCCGAACGGTCCGTCAGAATTTCCTCGAGGCCGACCGAAAGTCTTCCTCCATGGCCTCCCCGAACTCCTCCCAGACCCGAGTTTTTGTCTCCAGGACTGCCCGAGCCGTGGCCTGCTTGGCCTGCCGGTACCTATCTACTGCGTCAGGAGTCCCACAGGCTAACATAGCCCGGTAGGACTCCTTCTTCAGTCTGACGGCATCCTGTACTTCCTGTGTCCACCACCGGGTTCTAGGATTGCCTCCACGACAGGCACTTGCGACCACAGCTTCGAGCCGCCGCGTCGACAATGGAGGGAGAGAACATGGTCCACTCGGACTCAATGTCCTCCGCCTCCCCCGGGATCTGAGAGAAGCTCTCTCGGAGGTGAGAGTTGAAGATGTCCCTGACAGAGGGCTCGGCCAGACGTTCCCAACAGACCCTCACAATCCGTTTGGGACTGCCCGGTCTGTCCAGCCACCTCCTCTGCCAGCGCATCCAACTCACCACCAGGTGTTGATCAGTTGACAGCTCAGCCCCTCTCTTCACCCGAGTGTCCAAGACATGCGGCCGAAGGTCAGATGAAACGACAACAAAGTCGATCATTGACCTCCGGCCTAGGGTGTCCTGGTGCCACGTGCACTGATGACACCCTTGTGTTTGAACATGGTGTACGTAATGGACAAACTGTGACTAGCACAAAAGTCCAACAACAAAACACCGCTCGGGTTCAGATCAGGGAGGCCGTTCCTCCCAATCCCGCCTCTCCAGGTATCACTGTCATTGCCCACGTGAGCGTTGAAGTCCCCCAGTAGAACAATGGAATCCCCAGTTGGAGCACTATCCAGTACTCCTCCCAGGGACTTGTGCGATCGACTGTACTCATAGATTTAGCAAGAAATCGGAGTTATCGTTTTACAGACTGCCGAAAAATTATCTTAAGAGAGACAAATGGATCGCTGCAATTCACAGAAACAACTGAATTCCAGACACCGAAACGTGGATTTGCGGTTCCCATTTTGTATCAAGTAATGTTGGATTTTTCAACAAAACCCGCCTTGAAGTAGGACCAAGTGTCAAGAATTGTGTATGCCTTCAAGCTTTGCTTTGCGTATTTCCCCGGCGTAGAAATTAATTGTATGCTTGTGTGTGTGTGGTTGTAAGGTGCACCATATGTGTGTGTAGACGGTGCCTTTTCATACGGTGCACCGTATGTGTGTGTTAAATACAGTAATGGCACACATAACTGAGACTGCGCCTTTTCATACGGTGCGCCACATGGTCGTGAAAATACAGTACATATAAATATCAGGAAACTCGATTCATGGCCAATTATTAACGTCCATGTCCACTGGTTCTTGGGGTAACTGTACGGGTCACTGTCAAGTCCAACTGCCTTTAATTTAAGCCCATAATTGGCGGTTATCCCATCTTCTTCTCCACTAGTTGCAGCTGTTTTTGCCACTCAGTGCGAGTAAGGGGGCATGGTCGAGTGGGAAAGTGACGTCAATGCATACCCTCTATACAAATAAACTTACCGGCCTCCCTTACAGGCCTGCAGTCATGTGAAAAAGAAAGCACACACTCTTTCAAGTATAAGGTTTTATGCATCAGGATAACATTTTATTTTTAAAATATGGTTCTTGCTAGTTCTCAAAATGAGGTATACATAGCCTTAGTTGTTATTCTGATGTCCTTGACAGTGAAACACATTTCACTATCACACGCAGGGGAGACTAGAGTTTTTTTATTAAGAAAATGTGAGCTGCACACAGAAGCATATAGAAATAAAATAAACCAAAAGGAACATCTGAGGTGAAGAATGAATACAGGAAAATGGTTAGCAACATGAAGAGAAAGTCAGGAAGCTTTACCAACAGACTAGCAGGGGTAGGAGGAAATAATTGGTTGTGACTGACATGATCTGGGAAGACAACAGGACACAGGTGACAGTTAACAAAGGCGAAGGGAACAATTAAACATAGGACAGAGACCATCAAACAGATTACACAAAACGAACATGAAACCAAAAATCTTTATAGTTACAGTTACTTGTTAAACAGACACTTTTATCCATAGCAACTTACAAGTGAGGAACAACAATCAAGCTACAGTACAGTTATTAGACCCTGGCATTAAGTGCTAAGTCTGTTGAATTAATAAATATGAAAATAGAAGCACGTTAGGTGCCAGAAATGTTGATGTGCAAGGCAGAGCTGTAGAGAAAGTAAATGTAGAGCAGTTCAGTTATTTTAGAGGAGGAGTTTGGAGAGGAAGTGTCCTCGCAAGAGCTGCATCTTCAAGCATTTCTTGAATGTACAGAGGGATGCCCCTCTGATAGCAACACAAGCCAGAGGGTCAACAAAATGTAACCCCTGAAACACCAACACTAATCCATTCATTATCTGTAAGACATGAAATAATTGTGAAGAAATTTTGACCCACTCGTCTGTGCAATGTCACTTTAGTCCATTGAGGTTCGTAGGTATGTTGTCTTTCTCACCTCTCTTAAGTTGAAGTCTGCACTTTGACTGGACAATTGCAGCTCATTGATTATTTTCTTTTTCAGGTATTCTACAGTGGATTTTACGGAAGAGTATTGTTTTCACTTGAGAAAAAAAAAATCTGCTCTGTTTTTCTGAAATAACGAAATAATAATCTCCGAATTCTGAGAAAGGTTTTAATGAAAAAAATATCTGCTCTGTTTTTCTGAATTAACGAGATACCTCACAACTTGCAAGAAATTGTCATTCACTTGAAAGCTCGTTTTCCTGTCCAGTTTAATCCAGTTTTATTTTGCTTTTCGTTTGAAACATTTGGAGATACTCTTGTCTTTAAGTTATATAGATGGTATTGTTATTCGTTTGTCAACTTTGCGGTTGTTCAGACGGAAAGCTATTTTTTTTTTCATTAAAACATTTCTTAGAATTCTGAGATAATTATCTCATTAATTCAGAAAAACAGAGCAGATTTTTTTTTTCATTAAAACTTAAAACTTTTCTCGGAATTCTGAGATAATTATCTCATTAAGAAAAACAGAGCAGATTTTTTTTTTTCTCAAGTGAATGCAATACGCTTCCGTAGGATTTGGCGTTACTTTGGATTATTGGATGCATAAATCAGGTTCAACTTAGCTTTATTTACCAGACAAAAGGCAACATATTCAACTCTACAATATCTTGCTATACAGATTCAGTGTCAACTCCCAAGATTTCAGGATACCTAGGTGCTGTGAAAGCAAAAAACAACAAAGTAAGTGCCGTGAATGGCGTAATGAAGAGCATATCATTGTTAAACACAAAACATAAGATCGGGAAGAAATGGGGGTGGTTTTATTTTCAGCAGGTATGAAGATAACATGTCTGCTAATAAGCTTAAGAATCCCCATTCTCTTAAAAAAGGTTGATTCATTTTTACAGTTTGTTAGGAAGACTAAATTTAAATGTTATCATTTTTTCTGCTTATCAAGATCACTTTCTGATTAGATTGGATTTTATCAACTGCTTTGTATAAGCATTGTGTCTAGTGTTCACGTCATTTTCAAAAGATCGGGATCGGCCAAAAAAAGTATCGCGGGACATACTGTTATGGCTTTATGGCTCGGCCGGCTGGTCTTTCCTCCGCGACCCGGGAGCGCTGGGAGCGCGGAGTCGCCGCAGCGGCCAGAAGAGCCGGGCGACTCCGCTGTGAGCCTCAGCTGCAGCTGCAGCTCAGAGCGGCTCCAGCAGCTCCAGGCCAGTTCGTCTTATTTGTTTGCTTGTTGCTCTGTGCATATGTTTTAACATATATCAATTATTAAATCGTTTTATAAGTGTATTTAACAATACAGACAGTTGATGTGTGTTTATTATAAAATAACGAGACGGCGGCTGAAGAGACGTTTGTGCTGGAGGGGAAGAAGCGTGGTTAAAAGAAATCTAACAACAGCTAAGATAGGCTCAGATAAACGGTCTGAAAGTTTTAAAAACAAAGAAAAGCTGTCGGAGAAAAGTGACTGTAGTGTTATGTAAATGATTATCCGTCACTCGTAAATCATCTTTTGGTCCACTTTATTGACTCGGTAACAACACAACGGACTGCTATTTTGCGGGACCGGTGTTACGGTCTAAATGGTCCGTCTCTGAACAACCACACTAAACTGTTCTTGGTTCCTACGCTCTGCGTAACATCATTACAACACAGTGACAGAAAACTATAACAGCATGAATATCTGCTGCTATTCATTTCATGCTGTTGAGAATTCTGCACTAAGGGTTAAGCCAAAATGTATTTTAATTTTCTTATTGATTTGACTGGATGTCATTCAACTTTTGAACCTAGTAGGTAAACTACCTCCTTTTTGAAGTGAAATTGATTTATTTTTGTTATAGCACTATTCTGCACTTTTTGTTTAGTTTACAATTTCATGTTTCTACATTTTGTGGCACCAGAGCTGATAAGCTTTGTTTTTTGATCCAATGATGTGAAAAAAAAAAAAAAGTCAATGTTGGAGAGAATGGACAATACATTTTTTTACTTAAAGCAGCACAATGTAACTTTCAGCTTTTGTTGAGTTTGGCGGCTCCTTTGGACAAAAGCGGGTAGTGCTTTACCAGAAAGAACACTACATTTCCATGAGCACCAGCGCATACTGCCGGAAAACTCCTGTCCCTGTCGCTGCATTTGTTTTGATGAGAGAAGACGGGACGGACTTTCAAAACTACTTTTACTGTTTTCAGCGGTCGTTTGCAGGATGGATAGCGAAGAGGTAATGTATCTATTTTTGGCTAAACAATATAATATGACGATGTTGAAAAAAACTAAGTTCAACTTGGTTTTATTAAGTTGTTTCAGCGAGATAATGCGCCCTACAAACTCATACGCTCTGCACCTTTTTCCTGTCACGTTTTTTAGAGGGACTTCGTCATAAATTTGAATTCCAACATACTTACTGACAAAATAAAAAAAATAACTTTACAACCTGTGAATAACTGAATGCCCATTCCTTATATTTTGCAGATCATCCCTGCACAATTTTACTTATTGAACATAGAACTCTACATTTACATTTGTATCACAACAATTTCTGTCTCTCTTGTCGGACATCCCTTCTCGTCTTTCAGCTCACGCCAGCGAATCGTGAACGCCGGGCCAATGTTTATTCTTGTCCCGGGCATTTATTTATTTTTTTGTCCGGGCATTTAGCTTGTTACTCTCCCATTTTCTTTTTCGCCTCCTCCGATAAAACTTTTATTTCCTTGGATTTTTTCGCTGCTTGGGCCATAATACCAGTTTCTCCTGAGCTCTGCGCTCCACGCCCCGCCCAGCTTTGGTCTCCACTACGAATCGGGAAGGAGGGGGAAGTGACGTATGCCGTAAAGCAGTCAAAGCCGTAAAAATGTGTAGTTTTTTAGTGTGGAAGGGTTCCTACCATGCTCCTCAAATTTACATAGTGCCAGTGACGGCGATAAAGACCCTCAGACCATGACAGAGGTTCATTAAACCTGTTGGAAGTTGATGTACCATCACAATGATGATGATGAAATATTACATTAAGTGGAAAGTTACATAGTGCTGCTTTAATTTACTTTACTTTTTTACTTAATTCATTGCCAAAATGTATCTGATCGGAAAAAAGTATCGAGAATGTATAGGGAGCCAAAAAAAGTGATCGGATCGGGAAAAATCGGGATCGGCAGATACTCGAACTCAAGTGATCAGGATCGGATCGGGAGCTAAAAAAATCCTGATCGGGACAACCCTAATTGTGTCTACATTTGTTAAGTATTAGCTAAAACGGTCAATCCCCTGGTTATCATTATGTTAATATTTTCTTTCAAGACTTTCAATAAGAATGTGATCACTAACAACTAATTCATTTGTTATTTAGGAAGTCAATGTATTCCAGATCTTGGTGACAATGAATACAAAAGTATAGAATTTGTAATACTAGAAACGTTTTATTGATGTAAATGAATATGGTTTACTGTCTTTTAATCCACAAAATTGCAAATGTAGTTGGCAATAACTTTTATTATCTATAATGGAAACATGAGAAACAAGTAGCAGCCAGTGAGGTATTCTGCAAAGTGCGGCCAAAATTTTACATTAAACTTCCACAATATTTTTTAGTGCTTTTCATTATTTTTATTAGCTGAGACAAGAAAACTTATCAGCATTTTTTACTGCCAGAAAACCCTGCTAATTAGTGCATTGGTAGGTGCATCAGCCTCAGTGTGTGTGTGGGTGTGTGTATTGGTAGTGGGGGTGGGGAGGGCTGAGTGTTGGAGCCTTCCCTGATGTTGCTATGATACAGAGACGTGGTTAACATTGTCATTAGCAACAACAGCAGCAGAGTCTGATCTCATTTGCTTGCAGTGTTAAAGGAACCTTAGAGAAAACGTCCTGTTTCATGTCTGTTGTTTTAAGTGACTTTTTTTATAATATTGAAAAATCACAATAGGCGTAAGTCTCTGCATGAAGTTTGCTGGATTTCCTCTAAGCTCCCATTTTTAATTTTTCTCATCAATAAAGAATATACTGGGTTTTTGTCTTGAATAAACTAAATTGAGTTTTATTCAGTTATTTTCAATAACTGCACAATTATTTGTGCTGTGATGAATTTTTGGGATTCCTCATTTCTTGTCATAAGCTCTATTGATATTACAGAACCAATCATAATCAGTAGAGTGGCAACGTGGTAAAATTAACCATATGCATTTTCTTGCACATTCACAATCGTCAGTGCATACAGTATTCCAAGTTTAATTTTATTGCTTTGCATAATACTTGTTTTATTTGATCGACAAAAGATTTGCAAAAAGCATAAATATGCAAACATTGTTCTATCACAGAAGATTGCTTTGAGCTCACTGCTTTTTTGATAGAGTTAAACAGATTTATTACCATGTAAACACCTAATTCTGAATGAAAATGGCCATTCCAAATTAAACTTAATTCGAAGTAAGTGGCTGGTTTATTCTGATTTTAAATCCGAATACAATAATTCCGCCATCTGTCTGTCTCCATGTCGCTTATATTCCGCGAAACAAAGTTTCAAGATGGCAGCACACAGTAAACGCTGGTCAAGAGCAGAGACCATTTATTTAATAAATAGCTTGGAGGACCTGGAAATAATTTTTTATTTTTTATTTTTTGGCCTGGAAATAATTAAAAGAACAGATGGAAGGAAACATTCTATTTTCTTCCTGCCGCTCGCGTTGAAACCCGGTTGAAAGCTGGTTGAAAGTGCTGTAGGAAACGGTAATGGACGAGGAACGGCTCATCCATTTATTTGAAATGAGAAGTTATTTCTATGATACCTGGCTACATTGTATGTAATTTCCAATAAAGAAAACATAATTATAAGAAATAAGAATACGATAATATTTCTTTCTGACACTTATTGAGGTTTTTGTAGTGAATGAGGAGGAATCATAGAGATAACTTCTCATTTCAATTAACTGGATCAGCCGTTCCTCATCCATGACTGTTTCCTACAGCGCTTTCAACTGGCTTTCAACGCGAGCGGCAGGAAGAAATAGAAGAACATTTAAATATGTTTTCTGTTTAGAAAGTAGAAACGTAGGAAGATAACAAGTACTCAGCATCTTTTACTTATCTCTTTACTCTTTTAGGAGTTATTTTAGGAGTTTCTTTCAGGAGCGCCGTAGGCTCTGCTTTGGTGTAACGCGAAACCATAAATCAGCCTTAAAAAGCAAGTTTCAGGTGTCAACAAAATAACGTGGGGGGCCCAACGCTTTCAGTGTGGACAGAGAGCGTCCGATGTAACGCAGTGCGACGCGATAGTCGGACGCTGGCGTGCAGTTAGGACAGGGCTGTGAGTTATCACAGTCAGCAGAGAGAGAGTGGGATCAGAGCCAACATGTGAGAGAAGGTGTTACAAAAACTCTTACTTTTATCATTAGTATTATTTTTTGACATTTTTTTCGGAAATAAGAGGAAGTTAGGTGTTGACTCAAGGCAACGTGCACCAATTAAGTTCATGTCTTGCTCTGCGAGAGAGAGAGAGAGAGAGAGAGAGAGAGAGAGAGAGAGAGAGAGAGAGAGAGAGAGAGAGAGAGAGAGAGAGAGAGAGAGAGAGAGAGAGAGAGAGAGAGAGAGAGAGAGAGAGAGGAGAGAGAGGAGAGGAGAGAGAGAGAGAGAGAGAGAGAGAGAGAGAGAGAGAGAGAGAGAGAGAGAGAGAGAGAGAGAGAGAGAGAGAGAGAGAGGAGAGAGAGAGAGAGAGAGAGAGCTTTGTTGGTTTCTTTTTTGCCCTTTTAAACAATCCTACAGAATTAGGTTGAGTCAATATGTCTCCTCATCCCTTCCCCTCCTCTGCTTTTCATAGACGGAGTTAGGAAATAAAATTATTGGACAGTCAAATATGATTCCAACTGATTTGAATAGTGGGGAGAAGCCGGGACTATGCTGCAGCGTGATTGGCAGACAGACCTCTGAGAGAGAGAGAAGAGAGAGAGAGAGAGATTTTTTTTGATTTTTAAAAAGCCTTTATTAAAATTAGCACAAACCGGGCCATTTCAACAAATAAAATTACGTCCAATACAAGAAAAATGTCTTGAGACTAAAAACCAAAACCAGAAAAAAACAAACAAAACAAAACAAACCAGTTCAAAAACGTAGTTCTTACTTTTGCTGTTCAAAATGTTACAGCCCAGCAAAAACAACTACTCCTCAAAAGTGTAAAATCAAGGAGTTCTCTACGACTGAACACAAAACATCCTGCACACCCCAAATATTCACAAAGACTTCAGTCTTATTTATCAGTCCTGTAAAACTCAAACTCTACTCGGAGCCGAGCTGCCAGCATCCCAGTCAGCATCAAAAACCACATCTTCCGTCCCCTCACCCCTCACACGGTTTTTCCTTGTTTTCCAAATAGCAAGCTTAGCCTGTCCTGAGATTAAATTGATAAGTATGTGTACGGTTTTGTTCTTGACAGAATAGCGTGGACCATAAATGAACAAACAAAAAGAAAATTGTTCCCCTAAACCCTGAAACCATGTCTCTAACAGTCTGAAAAGCCCTGTCAACCTACCACACTGAATAAACAGATGATAGACGGTTTCAGATTGTGAAACAGAAGAGACAGCCCTCCCCTGTGTCAGGATTGAGGCGTGCCAGATACCTGTTTGGTAGCTATGGCCCCATGTACAATCCTCCCACTGGAGGTCCCCCGTCCGTTTATCAACGGGGGGTTTGTACAGGGACCGCCAACAGCCCCTCGGGGACGACCCCCTGCCAAAAAACTCCGTCCACCTCGACACCTTCACTCCCACCAGAGAGCGGAGATTTGAGACCTTCACACTTAAATGGTATAGCGCCTTCTTTCCCAGAGTCTCAAAATCCCCCAACTCTGGGGTCCTAAAGGACAGCAAGATGTCCTCTTCATCTTGCCACTGATCACCAGCAAGAGAGACAGTCAGGGATGGAAAAAGATATTCCACACCGTCCCCCCATTGATCCAGTACAGTTCTGTCCTCAGCAAACACTTTAAGGGCTTCTGGCAATGAAGCACGGACCTCCTCCACCATCCTGGTCAGTATTCTCCTGGATCTGATGTTGAGCAGTTCAGACAGACGGGTAACGGAGGTCCTCATCAGGTGACCCAGCTTCACAAATCCACCTTCCTTCAGTCTGGATCTCAGGCTGACCGAGGACAGAGCCAGAGAAGTAATGAGACTGTTTCCAAACAGAGGCTCCTCCAAGATCCACATCCCTACTGTCAAAACATCCTTCCGATGGAAATTAAAAACCTGCCACGCCTGCAAGACAGACTTATAGAAAAGTGTCAGACCAGACAAATCTATGGACCCGGGCCGAAGCAGGAACAGGTGTTTGTCGTACCCAAAGCTTCCGGCCCTCCTCAATAAGAAAACAGGCAGTGTCAGTCCATGGCAGGCCCCAGCCGTACAGTAGTCTCTGAGCTGTCTGCAGTCTAAAAGCCGTGATCCGGGATTCAATGTCCACCAGGCCCTGTCCTCCTTCCTGCACCGGTAGGTACAGTACTGCTGCCCTCAGCCAGTGCAACCCAGACCAGAAAAAATTGACAACGGCCCTCTGAAGTTCCTCAACCAGGCCCCTCGGTGGAGTTAAGACCATCAGCCGGTGCCATAGGGTCGAGGCCGCCAAATTATTGACAATAAGGGTTCGTCCCCTGTAGGAAAGCTGAGGTAGCAGCCATTTTCCATTTGGATAGTCTGGCACACACTCTCTCCACAACACCCTCCCAGTTCTTCTCCTGAAACTCTTCTGTTCCCAAAAAAACACCCAAGATTTTTAACCCTTGCCTCCCCCATTTAAGGTTCCCTGGCAATTTTGGAACTCCCCTTTTCTGCCCACAGCCCGACTTGCAATGCTTCGCTCTTCCCCCAGTTAACTTTAGCTGAAGAGGCCCTTTCATAAAGATCTAAACTATTACTCAGTAGCTGTACATCTCCTTGATCCCTAACAATGACAGTAATGTCATCCGCATAAGCTGATACTATCAGCGGAGGGCGCTGAGGCATCCCTGGTAGCAGAAGACCTGAAAGTTTAGCTCTTATCCTAGACAGAAGAGGCTCAATGACGATGGAGTACAAAATTCCAGAGAGAGGACAGCCCTGTCTAATGCCCTCTCTGAAATTGCACTGGACAGCTCAAACCACCCCCCCACTTTCAACAGACAGAAAGCATCCTTGTATAAAAGCCTCACCTGTGACACAAACCCTTCACCAAAACCAAAAAGCTCTTAAAACTGAAACAAGATAAACATGGTCCACCCTGTCAAAGGCTTTTTCCTGATCTAATGAGATTATGCCAACATCAATACCGTACAGCTTAGAAATGTCCCAATAAGTCTCTCATCAGAAACAAATTGTCCACGATGGATCTATCTGGTACACAGTACGATTGGTCTCTCTGAATGATAAGCTCTAGAAAAACCTTAAGTCTGTTAGCCAGCACTTTAGAGAAAAGTTTATAGTCGGTGCATAGCAACGCTACTGGCCTCCAGTTCTTCAGTAGAGCTAAATCCCCTTTTTCGGCAAAAGAGAGAGGACTGCATGCCGACTGGATCCTGGCAACAAGCCTGTATGTGAACATTCCTGCAGCACCTCCCACAGGTCGAATCCAACACACTTCCAGAAGTGCTTGTAGAAGTCAGCCGGCAGCCCATCCAGCCCAGGAGCTCGACCAGACGCCATCTGACCCACAGCAGCAGTAAGTTCCTCCAAGGAGATGCGAGCATTCCAAGACAGCTCTGTCCTCAGGGCTCAGCTGAGGAAGCCCCTGCAGCAGTTCATCCACACACTGTTGATCGCAGTCCTCCCTCCTGAAAAGGTCACCGTAAAAATCCACAGCATGTTGCCTCATCTCAGCTGGGTCAGTTGTCATTGTACCGTCAGAAGCCGGAGACAAACCATCTGCTTTGTTTGAGAGACTGACTTCTCCAAGTTGAAAAAAAAAAGAAGTGGGAGCATCCATGTCTCTCACACTAGTGAACCGGGACCTAACCAATGCCCCTTTGACCCGTTCCCTTAAGAAAGAATTTAATTCTTGCTTTCTTTTGTTGCAGCTTGTGACTATTTGTACTGTCATGAGTGCATAACCTATTCTCCAAGTCCCTGATTTCTTTTTTCTAAATTTTGTATTACCTTTTTAACTCTTACTGTAGAATGGCTTGTGTATTGTTGACAGAAAACTCGTATATGTGCTTTCCCCACTTCCCACCACTGATTTAGAGATTCAAAATCCCTTTTCTTCGCTCTCCATACTGACCAAAAATCCTCAAACTTCTGACAGAAAACACTGTCCTGAAGTAGTTTGCTGTTAAAATGCCAATATGAGCTGCATTTAGTGGTTGGTGCGATATGAAAATCCAAAGTGACTAGATGATGATCAGTGAAACCTACTGGGTAAATATGGACTGCTCAATTGAGTTGTTTAGTCTGACGTCACACCCTTTCAAAATAAGGCTTCCGGGTCCTGACGCTCTGACAGATAAACAAAACGAACGACAATGACGGACCCGGTGAACTTGTTTACAATCACTTCTTTCTTCACTGAGGTACCAGAGAGAGTGAAAAACTTTTTGATGTAAACGAAGATGAAAAACTTATGTCAGTAAAGTTATAGCAGGTTTTCTTCAACAAATCCTGCGTTTCTCTCTGTCTCCTCCCTCTTACAGAGTCAGACACGCTGTTTAATTTCCTCATTCACTCAGTCTGTAACGAAGCTCATTCATTAGCGGAGGTTTACTGTCTGTCACAATCTAAATCCTGGCTGGATATTAGTTTGTTACTCGGTACTATCTAAAGTTACCGCTTTTACGCGCAGCAGTCATTTCTTTGAACAGCGGTTCAAATATTACACAGCGTGAATTCACTCAGCTCAGAATCAAAACCTCTGTATGCCCTTCTTTTAACTCTGTGACTCTGTGAACACAAGACAGCTGTCAGTTTGTTAGAGCAGCTCCTGCACTGAAATGTTTATTACACATGATGTGTTATTTCAGTTTAAATTCAAATAATCAGTATTAAGCTTTAGACACGTAGGATCAATGAATAATGATCTCTATCACTCATGACGTCATTGATCGCGCTGATGGAACATAATTATTATAATATTGTTTGTAGATTATATTGTAGCGACCCTCTCTGCCTGTCACCGGAATGCACGGGATGTCATGAATGGTGCGTGCCGGTGGTGGGTAGAGGGGGTGGGGTTCAGAACTCCGGGTTTTCTTCTTCTTTTGTTCTTGTTAAGGGGTTGGGATGGTCAGAGACCTTGTTGATTGTTTTCCTGCTCGGTAATAAACTGGCAAGAAACTACGAGCCGTCTCTCTCCTGGTCTGTCACTCTCATTACAATATCTTAATATTTCCTGAGTGAGCAGGATTGTGGTGCAGCTGCAGAATGTAGACCTACGTTAGTTTAAAATAATAATTAATATGGTGCATAATCTGAACGTGTTTTAACAGCATTTCAATGACAATGTTTAAATTTACTAAATTTGTTGAAGTTCAGGATTAGGTTCAGAGTTTCTTATCAACTGCAGCCATTTCCTCTTCTCTTTCTCGTCGCAAGGAGAGCGGAAGAATGACAGTGGTATCAATGTCTTAAGACTCAGATCTGTTGTTACAACGGGGAACACAGCACTGTGGCATGTTTGAATGACAAGGAGCAGGACCCGGAAGCCTTATTTTGAAAGGGTGTGACGTCACGACTAAACAACCTCAATAGCCTGTTACAGAAACTGTTTGGTCGAGTATAGTCTATCTAACCTGGCTGCACTCATATTCCCATCCACCACTCTAACCCATGTATATTGCCTGACCCGGGATGTTTAACCCTCCATACATCCACAACATCAGACCTCCTAAAATAAGCTGGACAAAGTAGTTGATGACCTTATGTGAGGTTCCAGTCCTATTCTGTCTACTGTGAACTCTGTAGTGCAGTTCCAGTCTCCCCCCATCACTACACACTCACTCTGCTCACATTGTTTCAAAAAGTCTCTTATTTTTTGGAAAAAGTCCAGCCTATCTGAGCCCTGATTAGGAGCATAGACGTTAATGAAACAAAAAATAATTCCTTGTAGTTCTGCCCTAACAACCAAAGCCCTGCCTGTCACTAACTCTGTGGTGGATATGATATTTATATCAAGCCCTAAAGAAAAAAGAATGGCTACACCGGCAGAGAAATTTGTGCCATGGGATAAAACTTGCTGGCCTTTCCACCACAATCCCCAGTCTGTCGCATTATCTCTATCAGTATGTGTTTCTTGTAGGAAAACCACACCTAACCTTTTCTGTAAAATCATTTCAGAGATAACTGCCCTCCTTTGTTGATCCCTCCCACCATTAATGTTTAAAACGCCCATCCTCAACCTACTCATACCGGAGAAGTAGAGAGAGAAGAAACAAACAGGTAGAAAAAACAGCAGGAGAAACACCCAGTGCAGCATCTTCATTTTACTTATGGAATTTTAACCTTCCTGATACTCTTTTCGGGTTAAGGTTCTTTCTCAAGTTCGTCACATGTTTTTTTAGCCTGAACCTTTTTCTCTCATCCAATAAATCCACCCCCACTAACTTCTGCAGAGTGTGCACGCTTTTAATAAACTTCCCTGCATCTGGGAAGAAAATCGGACACTTCACAGATTTTCCAAAAGTCTCATCAAGGAAGCCATCAATTTCCTCGAATGTGTATAAATCACCTCGCTGAGAATCTGTGACAGAGGCAGAGTCAGAATCCTCCTCCATGTCCTCCTCCCTCACCAGCAGCCCCCTCGAGCACATCCTGCTGTCCTCCCTCTACCTGCTCATCATCAACCTGCATGTGGTCAGTCGCTGCCTCCTGGCCTCTCTCACTGCTCTCACCTTCCTCACGTACTGGCTTTCCTACCGGTACCGGGTACCGACACCTCCTCAGCACCTTCCTCTCCTTCAGCTGCCCCACTCAGGAGATCTGACTTGTCCTCAGCCACCGTCTGAGCTCTCTGTTCCCCAGCCTGACTGCCTGCCTGTCCGCTACTTCCCTCCCCTGGATCAGAGTCGGACTCCACCGCCGGAGCGTCACCCGCCCCTGAAGCTGCATCACGCGGAGCGGCGGCGTTAACGCGCTCCCCCGCCGACCCGGAAACACCGGCACCCGGCTCCGAGCGGCCCTCAGCCTGCCTGTGGGGACAGGCCATCCTCTTGTGCCCCACATCCCCACAATCAAAGCACTTCATGTTCCCTGTGCTCGCATACACCATATAGTGTCCCTCCCCATGTTTCACTCTGAAAGAAACATCCAGCGTCTGTGACTGACAGTTCAGAAACATGAACACCTGTCTCCTAAAAGACTGAACATGTTTCAGTTTAATCGCTCTTACAGCCCAGGCCCACAGTTCTGAAGCTGCTCGCCAGCTTCCCAAACCCTCTGCAACTCGTTCCCCAAAACCTCACTGGGAATAAAGGGGGGGTACACCTGAGACGGTAACCCGGGTGGAGTGCGTGGCAAGCGGAGAAACCTGCAGGTAAACTCCACTGACAGTACTCCCGCTCGCTATCAGATCTGCCACCAATCTCTCCTCTTTTAGAAAACCACCACACCTTTGTTCATCCTGGAGGCATGGGACAGGTTAGCGTGTCCCACACAATCCCCCACGGCCAAGAGGACCGTCTCTACCGGGGACCGATGGGTCGGGCTGAACCCGCACGCCATGTCTCAGTGACAAAACCCGGCGTTTCAGAGGACGCCATCCTCGCGGAAAAACGCGGCCCGCCGGCCGTCAATTAACCACCAAACTCTCCAATACCTATCATAAAGGTTGTCTAACTGTCATTAATAAATAATGTCGGAAAAAACAAGATTCATAGAAGAAAAGTCACAAACTCTCAGACACACTCACCACCAGCTCCCTGCAATCTCAGCACCCGCCACCACGAGAGAGAGAGAGAGAGAGAGAGAGAGAGAGAGAGAGAGGAGAGAGAGACGAGGAGAGAGAGAGAGAGAGAGAGAGAGAGAGAGAGAGAGAGAGAGAGAGAGAGAGAGAGAGAGAGAGAGAGAGAGAGAGAGAGAGAGAGAAGAGAAGAGAGAGAGGAGAGAGAGAGAGAGAGAGAGAGAGAGAGAGAGAGAGAGAGAGAGAGAGAGAGAGAGAGAGAGAGAGAGATTTTTTTGATTTTTACAAAAAACACTTTATTTACATTTGGAAACTTACAGACGTTTCACATTAAAGTGTTTATACATAAAAACGTTTAAAAATAGATTAAAATAAATTAGTCCCTTAAAAACTTGTGCAAGTAGCAGCTCATTGTTCGTTACAGTACATAAAACATCCTCCCAACACCAACAATCTCCTAAAATCATCCAAATTACCAATGTTTTTTGCAATATCTAAATTCTAAAAAAGAGCCTGGCTCTGACATTGGTTTAAAAACACTTCCTCTGGCCTCCTGCCCTTCTTTTGTTCTCAACCCTGTTCTTCCTGCTTATGTATATGGCCATCTTTGATTCACCAATTAAAAAGTTTTAGGAGCTGCCACTTCTGCCCTTTCCTTCCGCCTGTAGCCAGCTCCCATGATAAAAACCTCTTTACTAAAAGCCACATTAAAAAGACTAAAAAACCATGGTTAAAAGAGAGAAGAAACTAGTAAGTCCTCAAACACTCTGTAAAAACATGGAAAACAGTCTCTTAAAATCACAGAAAAGAACACTTGTTAGAAACAGTAGGGTTAAGAAACAGAGATTAAAAGCATTGGGAAGCAACAGCACCATGTAAAATCCTCCACTGGAGATCACCAGCTCGTTTTTTTTGAGGGGAGGTTTGTATAAAACCCTCCACTGTGGCATCTCTGTCCCTTTTTTGTGTCCATATAGTGGAGGGTCTGTTGCTCAGTCCGACCTTGTGGATGCTTTTCCCACACAGTTCGCATAAATGGTTTTCTTGTCAGCTCTGTGCAGCGTCAACTTCCTTTCGTTTGTCGTCTTTAGTAGGGGGCCGGTCAGCTCTCCCCAGCCCCGGGCTCAGGATGATGTCAGGGGAAGGGGTCCTGCAGGGTCAGTTTCTTCCTTTGGGAACAGTAGTCCACCAGGAGACGCCTCTCCTCTCCTGAAAACCTCCGGGCCCACAGCTCCAGGATCCCTCTGGGCCACCCGACAAGACTGCAGCCCCAGCAAAGAGCCCAGGGCTCAGGCATCGCTCAGCGCCGGCCCCACTGCATCCACCAGCTGCCTCAGAGTGCGGGTTCCAGACTGGACCAGCGCCGCCGTCAGTCCAGGCGTCGCGTCGTTGCTGACGTCCAGTCTGGCTCCATGGATCAGTGGTTCTCTTCAACAACCAGTGCAGGAGAGGTCGGCTGCGGGACATCTGTTCTTAATAAAAAGAGCCCAAGACTTAAAAACACCTTGATAAAACGGAGGTAACCCATTTAATTTTAAAAATTTAGAATCAGTTAAAACAGAACATCATCCAACCCCAGGTTATTGGCACGTCTAAGGATGCAGCTGGTCACGTCTCTCCACACCAGGTCCGCCGGACCTGTGAGGTATCTCTGTATAAATTGAATTCTAAACGTGGCGGTCCGGCTGGCCAGGTGGACGAGGCCCTGTCCCCCCTCCTCCCTGGCTAAAAACAGCACCCCCTGTAGCACCCAGT